>NC_092870.1:8589304-8633497 GCF_032062135.1 Pyxicephalus adspersus | reverse complement strand
TCGTTGATCGGTCGTAATCATTCATTTTCTAACAATAATTATTGGAAGTGTGTACCTAGCTTTAGCCTAAAATTGATTTGACAGGTGCTCTTTAATCTCCATGTGAAGTACAGGGGTATGTAATAGTGTTATGTATCTTTTTATAATGTATCCTTTTATAATGTATCTTTTTACATCTGTTTGGATGCTGTAGAAGCTCTACACAGTGCTGAAAAAAAACAGAATTTTTCTTCCCATTGACTTTAATGGTATTTGCCTTTGACATTCGACCACCCGAATTTTTTTGCTATATTCGAGCGAATAGCTGCCAAATCGAATAGTGAGCTATTCGACCAACACTAGTCATTGCATTCTCCAAAAGTACATTAGAACAACAAGATGTACCTCTAAGCCAGTCAACAACATGTCTGGCCAGATTGTAAAGTCTTATATTGGGAAAGCCAACGCCACCTTCATTTTTGGGCAGATACAATTTTGTATTATTATAAGATATTCTCGGGCGTTTGCCATTCCATAAAAATTACGTAAAAGCCCTATTAGAGCATTTTAGAGCACATCAGTATGGGACAGTAGAAGAGGCAGTGTCTGCATGGGATAAAGCAGTTTGGAAAAAGACATCATCTTCACTAAATGGCAACGGCCCAAAAAACGACAGGGGCAAATGCTCCCACATTCTTAATCCTTTTTGTGTTTTGGTTATCAAGGGCGGGTAATTTAATTTGTACAGGGAGGATGGCAAACGGCCAATACGGAGCCCTAGGTACAGTATAGAATTTGCTGCCACTTTAAACGGTACATACGCCCTTCAACTCTCCGCAGCTTCCACAGACCTGGCTAGAGATAAAATTTCACTTTTATCAAAATTTATTTTTAACCCAGAAAAACTTTCAGAGTTATGAAACACAGTTTGAATGGTATTGCTATCAAGTCGAGGGTTAGAAGTAAAAATCAGAATATTGTTCGCGAAGAATGCGGTTCTCAATTCACTGGCTTGAACCGCTATACCATGTAGTGAAGGGGTATTACCCAAATATCTGACCAACGGTTCCAGTGCAAGGTTAAACAGGAGAGGGGATAGAGGGCATCCCTGCCTAGTCCCTCTGTGGAGAGCAATTGGCTATTGGAGACGGGTACATAGCTTCCAACAATTTGAGAAAGGAACCCCGAACTCCAATCCGTCTAAGCACCGTAAAGAGCCAAGGTATATTCACCGTATCAAATGCTTTGTGTGCATCTATTGCAATAATAGCTAAATCAAGATCAGGCTGATGTTTCGCAGTTTCCAATGCCACCAGTACTTTTCCAGTATTAGTCACTGCCGCTGTGCCTTGAACAAAGCCCACTTGAGAAGGAGAAATGAGAGAGAGTAGTAACCTGGCCAATCTATCCGCAAGAATTTTAGATAATATTTTTGCATCTATATTCACCAAAGAGATGGCGCAATATGATTCCGGATCACATGGGTCTTTATCTTTTTTCAAAAGAAGCTTTATATAAGCTTCTTGACCATAGTGAAAGTACATACCACGTTCCCAGAGAATAGAATATAGCGCATGCAAATCTACCACCTCATCTTTCAACATTTTAAAAAATTGGTGGTGAACCTGTCAGGGGCTGGGGCTTTTCCATTTTTTAAAATTATTGATAGGCGCCAATATTTGGTCTGTAGTAATAGGTGCGTTAAGGGCATCTAAATCACTTTGTTGTAGTTGGGGTAGGTCAACTGCCGAGAGGAATGCCGCCCCAGCCTGTACATCTGCTGCTGGGGAAGAATACAAATTTTGAAAATATTGCTCTAGGCAGTGATTCACTTCTTTGGGGGAGGTAACCACATCTCCTGTGGGTGTATGCAGTTTTGGAATATAGGTCGGTTTGTAACTGGCACGGACTAGATTGGCTAACATTTTGCCCGATTTATTGCCATATTTGTGATATTCCAATGATCTGTACTTCCACTTTAAATGTTCATATTGTGAAAGCCAGGAGTCAAATTTACGTTTTGAGGCATACCACATTTGTTTAGTATCAGGGGTAGGATTATCAGTTAATGCCTTCTGTGCTATTCTGAGCTCCTGTTGCGCTGTTAACAAGTGGGATAAAGTGGCTTTTTTTCTTTTCACCATAAAGGAAATAATTCTACCTCTCAAATACTCTCCGGTACTGCCTCAAATACTCTCCGGTACTGCCTCGAACAGTACCGGATCGTTGTGTTGGGCATATTCGAGCCATGCAGTTGTTAAAACACCCTGGAATTCGGGGGCCTTGACCAAAAAAGAAGGGAAACACCAGGGAACATAATCACCTTTAGGGTATTGATCTCTCATCACAAGGGAAATGGGAGAGTGATCCGAGATTACCATAGTATGAATCTCTGGCGACTCGGTTTTATATATAATGGCGTCTGTACAAAATGGGTAGTCTAAATGGGCCTGAGACAAATGGGCTTGAGAGACGAATGTATACTGTCATTCTAGAGGGTGGTACTGTCGCAAAACATCATTCAAATGCATGGCGTTGGCAAAATCTGACAACACCGAACGAGGTGCAGACATGCACCTCGTTCGGTGTTGTCAGATTTTGCCAACGCCATGCAAAATATAAGTATAGGTGACATCCCATCATATGTACATCCCATCTACCATGATACCGTCCTTCCATGACCTTCAAATCTTGGTGGAATCGTTCATCTTGCCCAATCGCTGACTGCACCAAGGTTTTCCAGGAAGTTTATAAAGATGGCTATGCAGAAAATGCACCTTGATGCTCATATTGCAAACCAGCATTTTGTAACTCTCCAAGAGTTTCTGGACAATTTTTGTGTAATTATTTGCTTGTGTGTTTCCAAGAAAATCCTTGACAATGGCTTTGAATGATAACCAAGCTTTCTTTTCGACTTCTGACATTGTTGTGATGAAATGCTCATCTTTGATGAGCTGCCGAATCTGTGGACCATCAAACACACCAGCCTTTAATATTTCAAAATGTCAGACTAGGAAATGCCAAAATTAGGTACTTGAAAGAGTCTCCCTCAGTTGGCAAAGCTTTAATGAACTGCTTCAGCAGACCCAGTTTCATGTGCAAAGGCAGAAAGAATATTATATTCCCATCAACAAGTGGCTCATGTAGAATGTTTTTATGACCAGGTTTTAGGGCAGATCCTGGAGGCCAATTCCTTTCCACCCAATGCCTCTCACGAGCTCTGCTGTCCCACATGCAAAGATAACAGGGACATTTGGTGTATCAGCGTTGCTGAACAAGAAGGAAGCATACCATTTTAAGGTCAACACAGATGACCCAATTGTGTTGGTGATGTTGCAACAACTCAATGACTCTTTATGTCTGCATATTCTTCACAAAGAGAAACTGAATGGCAATATAAACAAAAATTTCTACGCAAAAAAAATAGGATCACTTTTTGCATCAAAAAATGACAGAATTAGAACGCTAGGGGGGTTAAAGTCAATGGGGGAAAAATTTGGGTTGTTTTGCGAGACTGTTTAGAGCTTCTACAGCCTGTAAATACATTTAAAAAGACATGTCAAGACTTCCCCAGCTCTGCACAACACTGTACAAGTACTATATACATTGTACAAGTAAAAAAGAAAAAAAATAAGGAAAGCTTATGTTGCTGGCAAGGCCATTTTATGGGGATTTTAGGGGCAGAGAGGGCCACAAGGGGGTCCCCCGGTCCATTAGCCACCAGGTTTCACCGCTCCGTTACAAGCCATACACAGGCTTCATAGTACAGGCAGAGGTCCCTGAGGAGGGTCTTTCAGTTAAAAAATTAGCCAGCTACACAGCTCTGTTATAAGTTACAACTGACAGGTGGCAGGAGGAGGAGGCGGTGAGCACTGAGATGGAGCGGGAACCGTATTGGTAACTGGCATCTAGGGCTGGGTGTAGTGCATCATCAATGCCACCTACCGTGTTTCCCCGATGATAAGGCATCCCCATCAAATAAGCTACCCCCCCCTCACGATTTTTGCTCAAACAATTAAAATAAAGCACCCCCCACAAATAAGACATCCCCCGATACCTGATCCTGTGTGCCTCTGTGTGACTTCTCGATGCTGGCTGCAGTGCAGAGTGAAACTAAAAGTAACTTCAAAGGACAAGCAAGCTGCTGATCCCTGCCCTAACAGAGTCTGTTACCCGGCGAGTCAAGGGGACAATCAATGACACATGAGTGATCAGAAGGGGACAATCAATGGCACATGAGTGATTTTCAACAATAAATGTGTACTGTAGTCTTCTTTATGGAAAAATACGACATCCCCCTGAAAATAAGACCTAGGGCATATTTTAGCATTTCAAAAAATATAAGACAGTGCCTTATTATAGGGGAAACAGGGTAGATGTCTAATACCATTTTTAGGAATGGAGTACTGACAGGTGGCAGCAGCAACAGCAGGAGGCGGTGGGCCCTGAGACGGATCGTGGACAGGATGGCAACTGGCACCCAGAGCTGGGTACTAGGCAGGTGGCAGCAGTAGTAGCAGGAGGAGGAGGCGCTGGGCCCTGTGACGGAGCAAGGACAGCATTAGAGGTTGAGGCCATCACCTCTATGGACAGAGTAAAAGCTGTAGCTATTTGAGACATGAATGGATGAACAAAATTCACACTTTCCATACCCACTATTTAGTGAAACCACAGAAAAGGGAACGGGCTTGGTGGAATACGTGGGGAAATACATAAACTTTTTATCATTTGTGGATATCTAGCAAGTGCTATCACAATTAAATATCTGTATTTGTTTCAGATACATACATTTTTATGGGTTTAAGGATACATACCAAGTGCTATCACAATAATATATCTGTATTTTTTTGGGGAGAAATATTTCAATTTTATGTCCTTTTGGAAAGATACCAAGTGCTATCAGAATTAAATATCTGTATTGTTTGGCGAGAAATACATACATTTTAATGGCTTTGAGGATATATAGCAAAGTGGGATCAGAATGAAATATCTGTATTTTATAGAGAGAAATACCAAATGTTTTAGGATAAATACCAAGTGCTATATTAAAATATCTGTATTTTTTATCGATAAATACAGAATTTTTTATGTTTTTTGTGATAGATTGCAAGATATATTTTAAATAATGATACCTCTTGCAATCTATTCATAAATAAATAGAGATATTTTATTCTAATCCCGCTTGCTATCGATCAAAATAGCCATAAAAACTTCTGTATTTCTCTCCAAAAAATACAGATATTTAATTATGATACCTCTTGCAATCTATGGAAAAAAAAACGGAAACATTTCTGTATTTATTTATAAAAAAATACTGATATTTCATTCTGATCCTACTTGCAATCTATCAAAAAAAAAAAGCCAGAAAAATGTCTGTATTTCCCCCCCCAAAAAATCCAGATATTTAATTCTGATACCACTTGCTATCTATCCAAAAGGACAGAAAAAATTCTGCATTTCTCTACAAATATTTAATTATGAATCACAGCTTACAAGTGATATAGGCCTCAAAGTAGAGGGCAGAGGGCCCTGAGGGAGGTGCTGCGTAAAAATTAGCCAATTACACAGCTACATTGCAAGTTGTAGGCCTCAGAGACAGAGTAGAGGTAGAGGGCCACAAGGGGGAGGAGTAGAAGGAGATACAGAAGGCTGTGAACGTGCTCTTCCCATCAAGGTGTCAGCAGGCTGTGCAGCAGTTGACGACTAATCAGTTTACTCTGCAGAAGAAGTGTTTGAAGTCACTGCCGATCCAAGACTTATTCATTTTAATAAAAGTGATTCGGTCGACATTTTCTGCGGAGAGCCGCATCCGCTTGTCACTCACTACGCCCCCAGCTGCACTGAATGCTCTTTCAGATAACACACACGCGGCTGGGCAGGCAAGGATCTGAATGGCATGTTCTGCCAGCTCCAGCCACTGCTCAAGCTTGGATACCCAGTAGCCCAGTGGGTCCGGGCTTTGCAGGTTGCAGATGTCCCATGGAGAGCTCGGGTATTACTGCACCATGACTGAGTAGCGCTGCGGAGTGTCATTGGCAATTGCTGCACGGCTGGCAGTGGGCGGTAGTCTGCAAGAGGCATTGCAGCACCTGGTACCCCCGCCGAGGGGTGTGGTGGGAAAGTATGGGCCACCCCAGTCCTCTTATTCCTCCTACTCCCGTCGACCCCTTTCTTTTCGAGACTCCTCTCGAAAGGCCAGCAGCGGAGGACACTGTGGTTAAGCGGGCACACCACTATGGCTCCCTCAAGCACACGCGTTGCCAGGCAGTGCTGGAACTCTTGTCCACTTTGCACAGGTTGAGAGGTTGAGGCTTGGCTGACACCCTCCCAGCTCACAACGTAGTGTGTGATAACGGTACCAACCTTGTGGCCGCGCTGCGCATGGGCCTCATAATACATGTGCCCTGCTTTGCCCACATACTGAACCTGATGGTGCAGAAGTTTCTCCGCACATACCCAGGAGTGGAGCATTTACTGAGACAGGCTCGCTCCATCTGCAGCCATGTACGCTGATCCCCTACTGCCGCCGCCGCGCTTGGCAAAATCCAGCACCAACAGAGGCTGTGACTCGATGGAACTCCACCCTGCACATGCTCCAGCGTCTGTGTGAGCAAAAGCTAGTCATCCGCCATTACTTGGTCAGCGTGGTGCATGGAGGCAGCGGGGCCCTTGGTACAGCCACACAACTGAGCTATTTTTAGTGGCTGCAGATAGAGACGCTGTGCAAGGTACTGGCCCCCTTTGAGCAGGCCACAAACTCTGCGAGTTGGGAGCAGTCAGGCTGGAATGACGTCATACCCATCATCTTTCTGCTTGATAATACCCTGTGTGGCCTGATAGAAGTGGCGATTAGAGAGGAGGGGAAGAAAGCAGGGATGAGGATGAGGGGGACATTACACTCCATAGCGCACAGCCAACATCAGGAGGAGCAAGAAGGGACACTGGCCAGCATCAGGAGTCCATGAGGGAGACCATGTTGGGGTGCTGGATAGGACCTGTCCAACCCACATTTGTGCTGTCATGCCCCAGGCATTGTGCGGACGATGGAACAACAGGAACTGCTGTAGCTTGAAGAGGAGGAGGTGAGTGATGAGGAGGAAGATGTTTTGGCTCCTACTGATATATATATATATATATATATATATATATATATACATACATACATACACACACACATATTATTAAATACTTTTATATACTAAATCTCTTGTACTTACCCATCTTTAGGAAGACACTTTCCCATCTGATTCACTACACTACCGCCAGGAGATTTGATCTATCATATCCAGATTCAAACAAACAGTCTGACCAACCTTCACCGCACCCATGAAATATTTGTAAATTGTGCTAAATTTCTGTATTACTGTACCTATTGCTATTCTTTGAAAATATCCCCCTTTTCATATATGTATACCTAATCATACTGTATGATTCATATTCAGCATTATCATCAGCAGCAACTACATATATACACCTCCTCTGTGGGGCATGTTCCTAACTTCCGGTACGTGAGCAACGATACTATTTTATATCCATATATGCTTCTTTGGTTAAACATTAGCATTTTATGCCTCCTTAATTTCTGTCTGAATTAACTACTTTTAATCAATCACTCTGAACATACCTAGAGGTATTTTTTGACTTCAGTCATACTTACTAATTACTCAAAAATCGTTGTTTAATATTTTATGTCCTGGGTATGCCTGTATATCATGTTACAACTGTATTTAATTTATAATGCATTTATTTGATTTTATTCTCTGAAAATGCTTTTTTGTTATGCCACCCCTGACCTATTACATCTCTATACACGACAGACCGATAAGCACGCACCACTATCTATCCCTGAGGAAGCCCTTCGTGGCGAAACACGTCGGATCACTGCGTGCCATGGCACAGCCTTTTGAATAGTTTTATAGTTATATGTAATAATTTATGACAATACAATATAGTATGTATAACTACTCTGCGCTGTGAAATAGTAACAGGACAGAGACAAAAACAATATATGTTCAGTACATAAGTCATCAAATACACATAATCAATCAATAACACTTCACTTTTTGTATGAAAAACCTATGAGCCTCAAACCTCTTTCTTTTCTCTCTATTCATTTATACAGTTTCTATGCAACCCAGCGCAAGACAAAGAAAAGGTGCTATACGACCGGCTGTGTGAGGAGTTTCGCAAACCCCATTCCACACAGGGAGCTCCGGCGGACACTGCCTCCACCGTATCCTCCTGTAGTGGCAGCAGCAGTAGTGGCAGCAGGCCGCACACATCCAAAAGTCTAGGCCAAGGCAGGGGGGATTTTCTGGATGCCTGGCAAAACCTGATCCGGCCACCTCAAACAAATGAAGTGCGGGGGCATAACCATCGAGAACGGATGAAGCGCATGGTGCACGATTACGTTGGCTCTTTTCTGGGTGGGGGTAGTGTCGACAGCAGTTATGAGGAGGATGCCTGTCCTGACATTAGTGACGCCATTCATTTTTGGGTCAACAGGATTGAAATCTGCCCGCAGTTGGCACAGTATGCCATCAAGCTTCTTTCGTGCCCAGCGTCCAGTGTTCTGTCCGAAAGAGCCTTCAGTGCCGCTGGCAGAGTGGTCACAGACAACCGATCACGACTGTCACCGGAAAATGTCATCGCCTCACCTTTTTGAAAATGAACCAAAGGTGGGTTACGAACAACTACTATATCCCTAGTGCAGATGTCACTGATTAACTGATACAAGGACTCACTGTCCAACCAAGCTGCCTCTGTTAACCCACACTGCTCCTGTGCCGAGTCTGTGGCTGGCTATCACCAACACCCTGTCAGCTAAGAATTTTTCCCCAAATTATCGCAACATACAGGGGTGGCATTCATCGCCAATGTCATGCTTGCCATTGTGCCAGCTAGCAATATACTTTAAATTTCTGCTGCTTCTGGGAGGCCAACAAACTGCAGATGAAACCCCTCAGTACTGCCACATGGATAGATACCATTGCCTTTGCCTAATTTTTCAGCTAAGTATTTTAAGATTGAGGGTTGGCATTCATGTCATCCACTTCATGATGCAATATCGTCTACCTTCTTACTGTTTCCGGCACCACAGACCACAGCAACAGTGCTGGCGCACAAAACATCTTGGTCTTACCCTCCTTCTTTCAAATTTCAGATTGAAATTTCAGATATTTGTATTGCACACTCCTGGGTGGCATTGTCGATGCACTACACCTAGCTCTAGATGCTAGTTACCAATGCAGTCCACGCTCCGTCTCAGGGCCCACCGCCTCCTCCTGCTGCTGCTTGTCAGTACTCCATTCACTAAAATTGTATTACACACTTCTGTGTGGCATTGACAATGCACTACACCCAGCTCTAGATGCCAGTTACCAATGCGGTCCCTGCTCCTGCTCAGGGCCCACCGCCTCCTCCTGCTGCTGCTGCTGCCTCTCAGTACACCATTCACTAAATTTGTATTACACACTTCTGTGAGGCATCGACGATGCATTATACCCAGCTCTAGATGGCAGTTACCAATGCGGTCCCCGCTCCTCAGGGCCCACCGCCTCCTCCTCCTGCTGTTGCTGCCGCCTGTCAGTACTCCATTCACTAAATTTGTATTACACACTTCTGTGTGGCATTGACGATGCACTACACCCAGCTCTCCATGACACTTACCAATGCGATCTCCCTGGCGATAGCTTACCAGAGGCCACACACCGCTGACCCACGCTCCGCCTCTGGTCCTCCATCCTCCATTACCTAATGTCACCACAATACTTCTCCACAACTTTATGGGTGGCATTCCTAACACGTCATCCAGGTCATGATGCCAGCTAGCAATTCAGTCTCCTGCTGTTTTGACGGCAGAGACTGCTGCTAGTGGGTTCACATGTAATGCCACTCTTTCTCAATGTCCTAATGTTTATGCTGCCTTTTGTATGCTGTCCATCACACAAAAATCCTATTTGCCTGCTGTCACTTTACCTGCCATTTTCTGGAAAACCACAAGGTCTTGTAAGATCGCCCATAGCAACGGGGGCAGAAGACAGCAGTGAATCAAACAGCAGACTTCAAAGTTGCAGTTGAAAACAGGCTCCTGTCTGTCTATTTATTAGCACTTTAACAAACAAAAGAAATGGCTCGGCTGAGCAACTACATACCATTACTAAGATGGTCCCTCTCTGACGAACAGTTAAGCAGTTTAAAGCAAAACAAATACAAGGCAGTCTTTTTAGATCACAAAACAAGCATGTTCCACTCACATGTAATCGTTGCTGGTGCAAGGCCGAGCTCTGTTCCCCCACAGCTCTGGGAACTAATTGAGCTGCCTCCTAAGCACCCTCCAGCTTGCAACAAAGTGCTGATCCTCTTCCCTCAGCCTCTTGCTGATCACTCTCTCAGCCTGGCATCCACTCTGGCTCTCTCTCAGCCTAGATCCCTCTGGCTGATTACTGCCTCCTCTCTTTGCACCTGAGTGCAGGTTCAAGTTAACCATGTCAGGATTGGGTTGGGCCAAGGAAACCACCCTTTCACTCCCTTGGCCGGCTCCAGGGCCCTAAAGAACCAGGTTTCTTCCTAGAAACTTGCACAGCTCTATCTACTCTCTATTCCCTGGAGCCTTTTCAAAACTTTCCCTGACGTTCTTAGTGACACTCTGTCACATATCCCCCCCCCCCCCTCGACCCTGTGGGGTTGGACACATTATTCCAATACAATTAACCCAGGATAGGGCGTCTGTACTCCCCTGCATTTTCTTGCTCTATCCTTTCTGTAGGCTGCCATTGAAGACCTGTGTCTTCCCTTTTCTAGGTGAAAATACAACAATCAAACAAACAGCAATGTTATTTTTAGAGACCCGGTACTCTGGACTAATTTGTCTCTGGCATCTTTAGGAGACTTCAGCAAAGCGTCTTTTCTCTAAATCAGTTTCTTCTAGATCCTCACTGTACTCATGAACATCATCCTCCAGCTCCAGCAGTTCTTCCTTTTCCTTTGTTAACTCTTCACCCAGTTCTTGCATTATCTTTACTACTTGGTTGAACCTTCTTGCTTGGACCGCACTTTCTGCTTTCGTCCAGGTTTCTCTCATTTTGTTGTAAAGCCTCCCCTGTGCATCATGTATCTTCTGATTGGCATCATTCATGTTCTTCCTGGCATATTCAAACTGTAGACTGTGGCTGAGCAATGGCCTCCTGACTTCTGCATTTAGCATCCCTGAATGTTCCCAATGCTTGATGGTAAGCACCTTTGTGTGCCTTGGTAGAGAGTGATCCCACACGATCATATTAGCTTGCTTTGTCATTGGACACCTCAAACCCCTCTTTTTTGCAGCCTCTTTTCCTAGTTCCTCATCAGTTGGTGGTAGGTATTGTTCAAGAAGAGTTTCAGACTTTGAAAGAGCAAAATAAACACCGCTGCTCATTTTGCGCACTGCAGTGCTCCGAAGCACAGTGTTGATGCTTCCATTTATAACTGACTTGGTCATCTCCACACTGTCACACACTGCTTCCTTGGTCTTATCAACGACTCCGGTTATACTTTGAATCACTGCATCTTTAGCACCAACGACAGCTTCTGAGGCATTAGTTACAATCTTGTCACTTGGCTGATACAAAATGAGCAGCCTCTCTTCAATCTTATCCAGTCCAATGCCAGCAATGTTGTTTGCTACAGCAAGCCGAGGTTCTAGTTTCTGTATTATTGGCATAGCACCCTTAATAGCCACTGTGGTGATGAACTTGACACTTTTCTCTGCCACACCCCAAACACATCATCGAAGACTGTATCACAGGAGTGGCACTTTCCTTGTTCAGTAGAAGGATGCCGCTTTCTTAAGTGAACCCCCAGATCACTTTTTCTTGCCATTACTGTATCACAATAGAGACAGTGAACTTTTGGCTACATTCTCAGTAGGCTTTTGCAGTATGTACATTTTCATGGTTCCAACCGGTTTAAACGGAACATGACAAACGTAGCATTTATATAGCTTTTCCCCAGAACGAGTTCTTATGTGCCTCTGCATGTGACAATCAAGATTTGAGCGTCTGGGACAAGTATAGCGCACAGCTTACATTGGAAAGTTTTCTTTACACATTTCTTTTTATTTTTGGTTGGTTTTGGAGGCTTGAGGTTTCCCATCACTATCAGCCTTCACATCCACTGATGTAGCAACACCATCCTCAACATGCTCCTGAGCATCCTGTTCCATCAAGCACAACAGGGACAGTTTTTTCCATCTTCACTTCACTTAATTTACTAAAATCTTCCAGCACCTTTTTGGAAACAGAGATACTTTCATGGGCTTCTTTGGACTCTTCCATCTTCTCCAGGATGTCTGGAAGAAGCCCCTTCATTTCATTCACTTCCTTCTGAATTTTCTCAGTGGATTTATTTGCAGCTTTTTCCAACTGTTCTTGAAATGGAGCCATTCTCTTCTCTAGGACGTCAGTAGACTGTGTGAAGTGAGATATGGCACTATTGTGCTTGCTACTGTACTGGCAGGCCAAGCTCAGTTGCAGAGTGCCAACTTCTTCCTCTTTCTCTTTTGTCCCTTCATTCTCTTCATCTTCAGATTCAATATCTCCTCCTTCAGCCACCATTGACTCAGCTTCTTCATGCCCTCCAGGTTGTTTTGTCTCAGCTGAAACAGGATCTCATCCTTGACTTCAACAAGAGGAAAACTTTCTCCAGCCAACACAGGAACACATTCATCAGCTTCCATGTCAGTTGATATGGGGACACATTCATCAGCCTGCACCTCAATCAGCACGGAAGAATCCTTGTCAGTCAACACAGGAACACTTTCTTTAGCTTCAATCCCAGTCAACACCTGAGCATCTTCCACAAGGATTCTTTCTTTAGTTGGTGCGGGAGCAGTTTCTTCAGCCACTTTGACAGAATTTTGTAAATCTTGACCCGATTTATCAAAAGCTGCATCTGAAGCAAGATTGGCAATTTTCTCCTCAGCTGATAAGGAGGCACATTCTGTCTCTTGATCTCTAACGGTTTTAACAGATGTCACCTTTTCTGAAAGCCGCTCAAACTTTCCTTAAGTACATCTCAATGTCGGTGGTATATACTGGCCGAGTATACAGGGACATCCTTGGGCAGCACCACACTCCATAGCCTCACTGGGTAGAGGGCATCTGGCAGCGACATGGACCCACTCTTGGCATCTCCAGCACTGTAGTGGGCGCCAAGTGTCCACGTAGGAAATCTCACAAGCCCTCCTGTACTTGTCCCGGTCCCCGACCTGTCTTTCATTCACAGCCTCACAAGGGGAAAAAAAATTCTTCTGCGTTGCCCCGGGTAACAACCTTTTCTGGAGGTCCGCATGTGTCTGGCAAGTCCATTTGTGCACTCGTTGGGCCCGCACAGCAGGAGTCACGCCCAGATGCCTCAAAATTTCAGTTTTACGCTTCACATAACACTTTGCGTCCTCTGGGGCCAGGTAAACATACACCTTCTGCGACTCCCGTCAGAAATGGCTCCACTATACCTGCCCACTGCGCTTGGGCCCAGCCCTCTCTCTGGGCAGTCCTCTCAAATGAATGGAAGTAGGCCTCAACATCATCATGTGGTGTCATTTTTAACAAAAAAATGGCTGGGTCGGATGGTACTAGGGCTACCCTCAGGTCCAGAGTGTCCCTTCAAATTCTGTGCTGCCAGCTGCTCAGCACTTTCCGATCCTCTGCTACAGCCCGAGAGACTTCCGCCAGTTGTGCCACCAACAAACGATTGGTTACCTGCTGTGCTTTATAACTTTCTCTTTGAGCAGCATTGACTTGCTGCTGGGTGACATTCGTTTGTTGCTGGGTAGCATTAGCTTGCTGCTGAGTAGCATTAGCAATCACTAGCTGCTTCAAGAGCTCTTACATTTTCAGACAGAACGCTGGTGCTTTAACCCCCTAACCGCTAAGCCCGTAATTTCTCGCACTAAATATTTTGGCTCTTTTGGTTAAGCCCGTATTTTTTCGCCTACACTAAAATCCCCACTTACCTGGTCCCGCTGTGCTAATCCTATGCTTATTATGCTGCCCGCATCCTCCACCAAATGCAAGATCGCCCTCTGGCTCTCTCTCAGCCTGGAATCCACTCTGGCTCTCTCTCAGCCTGGAATCCACTCTTGCTCTCTCTCAGCCTGGAATCCACTCTGGCTCTCTCTCAGCCTGGAATCCACTCTGGCTCTCTCTCAGCCTGGAATCCACTGACTGCTCACTCAAACCTGGATCCTTCTGGCTGATTACTTCCTCCTCTCCTTGCAGCTGAGTGCAGGTGCATATTAACCCAGTCAAGATTGGGTTGGGCCAAGGAAACCACCCTTTCACTCCCTTGGCCGGCTCTAGGGCCCCTTAAGAACCAGGTTTCTTCCTAGAAACTCAAACAGCTCTATCTACTCTCTATTCCCTGGAGCCTTTTTAACACTTTCCCTGACGTTCTTGGTGACACTCTGTCACTACTTTTGGAACTTTTGCATTTTTCCTCGTTGTCACTGCCACATAGAAGCACCAAATTTGCTAGGTAACATGTATAGGGGCTTTGCTATTAATGTTTAAAGTCGGCCCATTGACTTTAATAGAATTCGCAAAATTGGTCCGCTGAAATTTTGCGGACCCTTCGGAAGTTCGAGGAAATTTTCACGAGACTGTCAGAGGCCTTCTCGCTTATCCCTACTCTTGAATGATTACTGAGAGTGGTTCAATTGTTTCAGGAAGCAATCTGTATTATTTCTGTGGAGGTGGGTCTTTACCCTCCACATTCACAATAGTATCGTTCATGAAATGAAGTCCCACTTTGAAGACCACAACTTTGGATACTTTTGTTATTTATTTTAAATGCAAATTGTCTCCCACCTCAGACCACTTACAGTTAGGTCTATAAATATTTGACAATATGAGACAACTTTTTTCTAATTTTGGTTCTGTACATTACCACAATTAGCTTTAATTCAGTGGGTTGAACAAAAAGATTGCATAAAAATGTGAGGAACTAAAGCCTTTTTTTAACAGTCACTTTATTTCAGGGGCTCAAAAGTAATTGGACAATTGACTCAAAGGCTATTTCATGAGCTGGTGTGGGCAATTCCTTTGTTATGTCATTATCAGTTAAGCAGATAAAAGGCCTGGAGTTGATTTTGAGTTGAGCTTGTGGAAGATTTTGCTGTGAACAGACAACATGCGGTCAAAGGGGCTCTCCATGCAGGTGAAACAAGCCATCCTTAAGCTGCAGAAACAGAAAAAAACCCATCTGAGAAATTGCTACAATATTAGGAGTGGCAAAATCTACAGTTTGATACATCATGAGAAAGAAACAAAGCACTGGTGAACTCGGCAAGGCCAAAAGACCTGGACGTCCACGGAAGACAACAGTGGTGGATGATCGCAGAATCATTTCCATGGTGAAGAGAAACCCCTTCACAACAGCCAACCAAGTGAACAACATTCTCCAGGAAGTATTCAGAAATGTTTTGGAGGACAAAAATCCTATAGTGCTTAATTACACATATGCCTCATCCCTTACTTAAATAGAGATAGTTTTATTTAGGGTTGGTCAATCACCATGGGACTTTAGCGGCATTGATTTTCTATGATTCCATCTTAATAACAATTCAATAATTTAACAATCAAACAACAATTATTTGTACAGATAAAACAATGTAGCAATAAAACCAAGAGTGGTATTCAGTAAATTAGTCTGTAATTTTGTGGGTAAGCTCTAAAGTTCAAGTTCGACGTGTTTCTCGGATCTAAGTCCGCTTCATCAGGAACAAGATACGCCTACAATAGTAGATATAGTTTGCACACACACACTCACACACATATATATATATATATATATATATATATATATATATAAATAACATGACAATGCTAATTATGTGTTTACAATTTTCCAATAGCTTACCTCTATCTTCACATTTCTTTCTCCATTAGGGTAGACAGACCAATGAAACAAATCCCTTTTAGATGTAAGCTTATGCAGTACAGAGTCACAGGGCTGGGCCAAAGAACTAAAAAAGCTTCAGAAAGTTTGAATGAACATTCTTTCACATACTCTCATTTTGTTATCGTGTGCATAGAGCTCCAGCTCCACCATTAATCAGTTTCACCTGAATATGTGATCACACCCAGCTTTCACTTATAGCCTCCAATTCAATGTGTAGTTTCTCATCCCTATGTTCTAGTTTGTTTCTACATCCAAAATCACATACTTTAGGTGCCCTGATATCCTTTACCATGATGTGCACAGTCAAATCACCCTCTATTGTTGCCTTATCCCATCACCTGTTTAATGTAAGGGATCTCACCTTTCTGGGAATTTCAATTGCAATGTTTCCTTGCTATTTATATGACAATCTATAACATAGACATTGGGCAGGGGCATACATTATTATCATCATTCTGTCTATATATGTCGTTGAAACAGAATGATAATAATGTATGCCCCTAGGAGAAGGTATTTTGTCATGCCCGAAGTTTGTTTCCTGCACAAATGCTATTTGACATCTAAGGTGGTTGAGAGCATTTAGGACTATAGAACGTTTGGTTGGGGAATTGAGACCTTTCGCATTAACCCCTCTAGCATTCTAATTCTGTCAGTTTTTTGATGCAAAAAGTGATCCTATTTTTTTTGCATAGAAATTTTAGTTTATATTGTGGGCCTGTAATTCTTAGGATGAACTCCCGGGTATAATAATTATATTTATTTATTATAATCATAAATTATAATATAATACATAATTATAAATCCTAATTAAAAAAAAAATAATGAAATAATAGACCACAACAATGTAATTTATCAAAAAAAAAATATTTTATCAAAAATTTCTCACTAAAATTTTCCAAACAGGGGTGCAATAATATTGATAAATAATAATATAAGTTAAATGCAGATTTTAGAAAAAAAAATATTTACATTTTTAGTAGACATTCCGGGTGTGGTAGATTTTGAAGCAGGGTGCTGCACAAAGTCCAACATCACAGTCAGGACAGTAGAACCTGGTTTCTTTGCGTTTCTTCCTTCCTCTGTCATCGGTCTTTGAGCAGCAAACCACGCACATCCTTGTAGGTTCCGCCTTTTTCTGGGTTGGTGGGATGTATTCAGTGAAGTGACAACCGGTCAGGCGTTCTGGGTTGACAACGGTGGAAGCACAACGTCCAGGTCTATTCATAGCCACTGGCCATATTCCACTATGGATTCGGAAACTTGCAAAATTAAGTCTGAATGATTCACAGGCCTCGGACTATTTTTTTTTGTACAGAACGTAGGCATTCTATAGGCACTGCTCAACTGTCCACACCTCCCATGGTGTTGTAGTCAATCACCACCTGTGGCTTCATCACTTCTGTGTGTACCAGAACGGTGGAGGCATCATGGACAGTACTCATCAGGCACACATCTTTCTTGTCACGCCATCTCAGGGCCATCATTTTGCCTTTCTGCCAGGCAACAATTTCCCCTGTCTTCCCTTTTGCAAACAGTGATGGCAGGTTGCGCCGATTAGCCCTAACGGTTCCATAGGCATCAGTTCTGTGTTGCAGAAGGAACTCATAAAGCTCAGGAGAGGTGTAGAAATTGTCAGTTGTGACACAATAGCCCTGACCTAGCAATGGCTCTATGAGAAGATGTTGCCAATCTATAATGGCTGTATCTGGGGTTGAACTGTGTCCCTTTTCCAGTGTACAGTACCGAATTCCAGATGTAGCCAGATGATTTGCACAGCATATAGGTCTTCACATCAAATCGTGCCCTCTTTGATGCAATGTACTGCACCCAGCTGAGCCTCCCCTTGTAAGCCATTAGACTTTTGTCAATGCTGACATCTTTCTGGCACATTGCTGGAAAGTTTGTAGAATCATCTGAGACACTTCCCAATTTTTCTTGAGTTTTGGTGCAGGATGGGTAGTCTCATCAAATTCTTCATTGTTAGCGAAGTGCAGGTACTTCATGATGAGGGAAAAGCGGTCTTCTGGCATGACTGTGCCAAAGAATGGAGTGGCAATCATTTTATTCTTGGACCAGTACCACTTCTGCACAGGTTTGCCCACAACTCCTGCAGGATCACCAAGCCCAAAAACAGCCAAATGTCATCCTTGGTCACAGGTTCCCACCTTCTGCTTCTTGCAAACCTCAGGTGTGGAGCACCTTGTTGTTGTCCAGCGTACCTGCATAAAATAAAATAAAAAATGTATTTTAGGATATGTTCTTTTATAGTGTGAAGGTTGCAAGTAACATGTTAGCAAACACAGAGCAGCATCTATGTTTGCATAAAAAAAAAAAAAAAAAAAAAGTTAGCAAACACAAGAGCGGCTTACCCGTTTGTCTCTGCAACAATTTTTTCGATAGTTTCATCAGTTAAAAACAACTTCGGGTATGCCAGGGGGTCGTCGCATTCAGCCTCAATTTTCATCCCAGGTGCGTCGGTGAATAGAAATCTTGGCGGTGCTGCCTGGTCCGCATCAAGGTCAATGGAGCACCATGTGCTCTGGTTCAGAAACGTCGCTCAGTTCACTTTGGCTGTCTGATGACAAATTTCCTGGTGAATCACTATCGCTTGATTCCACAAGGGACTCCAAATCGCTATCGCAAGATGCCTTTTGGATGCCATGTGGTCTCCAGCAATCAGTCAGGAACAATCATTGTCAAAGACAAAGTGATGAAATGATACATTCAGGAAGTGATTTATAACTCATCAAAAGATCAGATCAAGGTCAGGGCTAATAGTGGGCAAAATGTAAATCAGGGCACTGGGCAATGATGCTTGGTGCACTACAATACGTATTTATACTTTTATTGTATGTTTTTTACTGTAAAAAAATGTGGGATGCAGGATGTCCCCGCCCTGCTCACTCCACTAAAGCTGCTCGCATCACCCGGAGGCTGATCGCTGGGTGATGCGAGCAGCTGCAGTAGATTCCAGGGGTGATGCCAGCGGGAAATCGCCGCTGGCATCACCCCCAGAATTTACTATTGGTGATCGCATCTAACTGCAGATGCAAGCAGCGGGGTGGCGGGGACCCGGGTGGCATTTAAAAGCAGATTACTCAGTAATCCGCTTTTAAATTTCCCGCCCGGCCACGCCCCCCGACGGAGAGGCGCCCCGGCATCGCAGTGGGATCGTCCGATTGCCGCTGGAGCATGGGCCTAAGGTAAGGGGGACCCCTAAAGTTACAGCTTTTTGCTAGATTTTTCCACCCCGAGTCACACTCGGGATTACCGCTAGGGGGGTTAATGGAAGAAATTTTTAGCGTCATGAAAGCTTGGTTGTGGGGCCTGTGCTACTAGGCAGTTCCACAAGGGGTTGGAGGGGAAAAAAGTAATCTGTAGGGGAGAAGGCAGGGTACAGAGAAGAAAACGAAAAATGAATCAGAAAATGGAAAAAAGAAAGAGAAAGAACAGGTAGTGCCCCAACTTGTTGTCGGGGTCCACCAAGGTAACACTACTTCAAATCAACCTCAGACTACTTACTCACCAGGAGTAACACAAAGTAAGCATGGCACCACTCACATCCACCGTGTACATATATGCATACAAATAATAATAACCACAAACATTAAACAGAACAAGTCATATATAGAAAACTGTAAATGTTTCTCCTTGAGGGTATTCCTACATGGGGGTGGGGGAGACTACTAACATGAGCACATTATGATTGGTACTGAGCAGCATATAGATAAATAAATCCCTGGCTTATAAAGCAGTAGTCCGTTCCTCTCAGAGGCGGTATATAGGCTGATGACGTTCTAAGTGAGAGCAGGCCACAGCAAAGTGGTTTTTGCTGCAGCAGAGGCCAGTATCACTGGCATTACTATTTAGGTCCTCCATCAAGACACATAGACCCCATCAGTCATAAACATAGTAGTCAACCAAAATATACATACACATCTATACAGTATCCCATATATAAACGTTGAATATCAGAGTATCTAGCCATATAAAGGGTATGGATTATAAAAAATTAGGCAGAAACTAGATATATAAGCCATACAAAACTATTTGAGAAATGGATGAGAGGAAGGGGGATTTCATATAGTAGTAGCCGCGCATAAACGAGCCACAAGCAACATTAAGGGGAGCAGCAGCAACTATCTGACGGGGTCCCATCAACAGAGGCCATCTACCAATATCTGGCCCTTAAATACAGAACAGTACACCAAGTATAGACACAATCAGCTATTGTCAGAAGCAGCGTGGCCTATTTGTGCAGTCTATACCTCTGCCGCGCAGAAGCGACAAATGATGGCACGTGAGACCTTCAAGCTGTATGAAATAATTAGCGCCATATCCCGCTGCTAAAAAATTCAGGTACCTGAACTCCAGTTTCCATAAACACTTAGTAAGTCAGACTGCTCATGTAAAATCACTCTTGCAAACAAAGCAACAGAATAATCAGCAGAAAAATAAAAAGGACTGTAAATAACAGGGAAAATGACAAGCAAGAAAAAACATTAAAACATAGTCATACAGTAGAAAGTAATTCCGCAGACATTTGCCAGGAGGACCCAACGCTGCTGTATGGAAAAAATGTTTTGGGTTAAGGCAACTCAAACATGGTCTCATTTACCATGAATCACCTTTAGAGACCAGCAGGGTCACCTGCAGGGGGCCTGTGAGGATGAAGACATCGTAGATCTCCTATGCGAACCAGCATAATACGTTGAGCATGGCGGGATTTAAGAGAACGCAGTAAAATCCTACTGACCAGCATACAGTCATCAAAGTGAAAAAACACATAAGGCAGGTGTTCCATGAAGAAAACAAACAGCAAAGGGGTGTTAACCCCCTAACCGCCAAGCCCGTAATTTCTCGCACTAAATATTTTTGCTCTTTTGGATAACCCCGTATTTTTTCGCCTACACTAAAATCCCCACTTACCTGGTCCTGCTGTGCTAATCCAGCGTCGGTTCCGTGTTCCAGCGTCGGGTCCATGTTCCAGCGTCGTCCGACATATTTCTGTAAGTTACAGGTCTACAATTTAAAAAAAAAAATTTCATGAAAACCTGTGACGCTTTTGGAACAGAAATCTAGAAATCAGTGTAACGCTCAGGTGGTTAATCAAGCCTCATTGGACATGGGCCCTGACGTGTTCCGCATATCCACAGAATAGCTGCGCAAAAGCCTCCGGGGTACATCTCTCCTACGGTTCCACTGCAGAGAGGCTGTCTCTTCTGTAGGGAAGTCAAGTCAGTTCAGTATAACAATTGGCTCTACCTCTAGCATAGAAAACAGCGCTGGAAGTTGCATATGGCGGTGGAGAGCAAATGTCTCATTACCTTTCGTGATCAACACGTGGAACAGATGACACCATCTATAGAAGGCTCCAGCGGACCGAATCAGCTCAAGCAATAGGCGCAGTATACGGCGCATGCGTAAAGTTTGCGCCGAGACATCAGGTAGTAATTGTATACCTGCTCCATCAAAATCTACAGGGCCATGCTTTCCTCAATATTTCTTCCTTTAGAGTGTAGTAGTGGACACGGCATAATACATCATTAGGTAGATTGGAGGTCCGGTCCCGGACACTGCGAACTCTATGCACGCGGTCAAGCTCAATGGCCATGTCAAGAGGGCGATCAAGGAGCGTGGTAAAGATGGCTGTCACAGTAGTACGTACAGTAAATCCACATTAGCAGTAGCATCTGGGATACCTCTGAGGCGCACATTATTATGGCGGCTACAACTCTCTAAGTCGTCAATATGGAGCAGCAGAGAGGTAAGTTGTGATTTGACTTCTCCCAGAGAGGTCTCCATGGCAGCCTTAGAAGATTATGAAAGAAGTATGGATTCAACAACTGTCACCTTCTCCTGCATAGTGTCCAGCTCCTTGCAGAAAGAATTCTCAAATCTAGAAGTCATGGTTTCCAAGTCATTGAGTTTAGGCAGGGAAGCGAAGATCTCCTGCAGCATAGCATATGTGACATATGCCTGCTGTGTTAAAGTAGTTGGGGCAGGCTCTGAATGATCAAGACCCTGGGATTCCTCATTAAATAAGGCTGGGCTCCCTGACAGGCTAGGGGATGGTGGTCTGCAGCTTGTAGGATTTACTCCTACTGTCCCCTTGCTTGTACTAGGATGCCATGTTGGGCACCATGCACTTCGGAGTAGGAGAGCTGATGGAGGGGATATAGCAGCAAGGACATTGCGCTTACCCGCCCGCTTGAATACCGGCATCTTCCTCCTGCGCGGCATGCGGTTTCAGGGAGAGATACAGGAGTGTGGATGCTGCAAGACTACTATATACCGTCGATGCGGCCGGGATCCAAGATTTAAATAATACATTTTTCTGGTCATCATTTAAATTAAATCTATCTGCATTGGATTCAAATACATCTGCATTATAAAATGCATCTCCATTTAGGTTGTAAGGCAGAAATTTAAGTAATTTTATTATCTGCTCATGTTTTTTAATATTTAACTTTGCCAATTTATCCAATAATTGCTGTTTTGCAACATCTGATGGTCATCCATTTTATCCTCTAAAACTTGAAAAGGTGATTGATATTTTGACTTTCGTTGTGATGTACTACTACATTCGCCTTTTCTTGTGTTAGTGCATACTGGCTTAATGTCTGTGTGTAGTTTGGATAGCTGCTGTATGTGTTTTTCTAACTGATCCTCAAGATCATCTATGTGATTCATTAAGATTTCACATCTAGTACATGTAGCGCATCCTTAGGTGTTAGCTGGTCATGTAATGGGTCCGTGCTCCAACCCACCCCGGTGACACCCCAATCCCCAGTGACCACACAATTAATAGTGCAAAAAGTAACTAGAATAATAAGGGTGGTTAATATTGCAATGTAAACAACAGTGAGGGTCTTAAAATATTAGGGAAGCCTTACAATACCACAGTTGAACACACAGCAATAATACACCCCATATAAAAATAGCCAGAATCCTCTTGCAGATGAAAGCTTTACAGCCAATCAGATAAATAAAGACCATGTGTCTATGTATAGCAGTCCTGGGGTGACACAGGGAGACACAGACTGACTGTTGGGGGTACTTCCAGCAACTCAGTGGCTCCCCAGTCCATATAAGTGTCACACGACCCAGAAGCAAACTGTAGTTGCCCCTCCAGCAGCTGAAAATAGTAGCAGTCAGCAATGAAGGGGGAGCACAAATAAAATATTTGTCCTGCAGCTCTGATAATATTAGCACCAGCTGGTTATACAAAAGTCTTACCTTTCAGGCTGAATTCTAGCGATCCAGGGCAGGGTGAATATTATAAGTGTTCATGAACAGTCTGTCCTCAACACTGACAGCAGCACTTTCTCACCTCTGACACTGAGGGTAAAGATGGCTGGATGCAGGAACACTCACTTCCCAGGTACCATCAGGCAAGGAAACAGTCAGTAACAAGACTGGAGATCAAAATCCTCCATCAGCAGGTAGTTCACTCCTCAGCAGCCACATGGTAATCCTCTTTTCCGAGCAGGAACTCTCTCTTTTCCTTCTTCCAGTCCACCCTTAAATCCCTCCACAGTCCATACAGAGCACTGCCCAGCCCAGAAAGTTCCTTGACATCTCACATTACATAATGCTGTGGAACCACAAGATCCAGCATGCCTAGGGTTCAACATTAGCAGGGCGCTACACTTTTCAAACATTTTTTATATTCATGATATCTACTAGAACCCTGTTCGGACATATTTCTGTAAGTTACAGGTCTACAATTTAAAAAAAAAAAAATAATTAAAACCTGTAACGCTTTTGGTACAGAAACCTAGACATCAGTGTAGCGCCCAGGTGGTTAATAAAACATCCTTTTCCTAAACACACCCCCTGGTTACTGGTCCTCGAAGGCCCCACTATTGTAACCCCTTGCACATAATGGGTCTGCACCGCCGTGATATGTAATGCTCCCAGCCGCACCTCAAGCTCGGAAACGATACCAGCAGCACTCGCAGCCCTACAACAAAACAATTTAACTCTCCCAACAACAACCTTAGCGAGGGTCCCATACCATAGATGAGACCTTCACCCCCACTGAAACAGTCCAATACAACTCCTTCCCTCGAGAACCTCACCACCACGGCGCCACAAGAGCGACACCTTGCCCTTGTGCTCTCCGCCACACCCTGACAGCTCTCTGAATTCCTTCCTGCAACCCTAGACACCACAGATCCATAACCACATCAGACAAGTGCACCCCATCAGCCTCCAATACAACCCTAAGTCCCCTTCCAACTCCCTATGCCGGATTACCACCCCCTCATTCCGTGCCACAAAGCCCCCCACCGATTTGTTAAGCTTAACCCTAGCTTTATTCACCTGGGCCACTGACCGAGCGCCTCGCCATTGTGTCCTGGCCACCACATCGGACCAGACCACTATGACACCCGGCAACAAAGTAGGTCCCACCTAATGTCCCTGGATAATTCCCTAACTGGCCTCCTCCCCAAATCATTCCCTCCCACGTGCAACACCAACACATTTGGACTCCTATCCCACTGCAAATACCGACGAACCTCTGCCAGCAGCCTACTCCATTGCATCCCGGGCACTCCAATCCACCGAATTACAACGGCATGAGGGAAACCCAGCTGTCCCCCATCCGGCCGTAATAGGAGTGCCTGATGATCCAAACAAGACACTGGGAACCACCTAAAACAGAATAACAAAATTATGCACAACAAGATACCAGCCATCCCTTATGAACCCCCTCTCCCAGCCCATCACAGCATATGGGGCCGCACTTATGACCTAAAACGATGAAATTCCCAGCGACCAATGCGCTGAATAACCTCCTCCACAAGGCCCCACCGAGCTGCCTCCGTAGCTGCTCCTATTCTGAACGAATGCAAGGAAAATTTTCCTGCCTCCACCCCCTCCTCCCATAAACATATTCTAAAAACTGCCACAAACTGATATCTCGATAAAGCCAAACCATCAGCGTGCACCAACAAGGGCCCACCCCCCCTCAGGCCTAATCGCCAAAAATTCCCTCACAGCCTCCACCGGACAAACCAAACCCCCACCCAAACTCTTTAAAACAATATCCACCCCTATACCCCCCTGGTCTGTTTTTGACCTGGCCAAGCGAATCCTAATTTGCTCACCATCACACTCCACATCACTCACCTGAATCCCTCCTGGCTTCTGTTTTGCCTGGCTGACCAGCTCCCCAATTCTAAAAGCCCCCCAAAAAGAGTAAAACGCATGCCACTCTAAACAACGCCCTCTCATAACTATTACTACAGATCCCCTGTAACCTCTTCACCAATGCTATCAACAAGGGGAACGACACCGGCCTTCTCCCATCCATTCCATCTCTCCCCTTCCTAAACCACTTCACCGCCTGTCGCACTAAAAACTCCTTACTCAAATCCTTCAACCCCATTAACTTGAACAGGAAGGCCAAGCCTGCTAATTTTTTATTCATAACAGCCACAGACACCCCCCTCTCAAAATAGCGAAACACAAAAAATAAATCAGCACCCCCTTAAAATCCTTTTCAGACCTGGCCCCCCCCCCCCCCGCATTCCTCACAGAAATCCCACCATTCTTTCCATACCGCCGAATACGCCAACAATGTAGCTGAACTCAGTGAACGCCGAATCATACCCGCTACGATGCCAAGGGGATCTTCCACAGTTCCTGAGGGCACAGGACACCTTGCCGCTCCGGCCCTGAGACCAGCTGCCGGAACCGCTTCCACTGAAACCGAGACAGAGAGTCAGCTATATTGTTAACAGTACCAGGGATATGCACAGCAGCCACCGCAATGTTTCAGCGAAGGAAACAAAAAACCAACTGCCTCAGCAATCTAATCACCGGCGGCGAAGATGCCGAATAGGCATTCACCGCCTGAACCACACCCAAGTTGACACAGCAGAACCTTATCCGTTTATTTGCAAGCTCCCCACCCCACAACTCTAGCGCTACTACAATGGGGAACAGTTCTAAGACCGCCAAATTCACCAACAAACCAGCCTTCCTCTACGACTCAGGCCAAGGTTCAGCACTCCATTTTCCCTGCCAAAATTCCCCGTACCCATATGCTCCTGCTGCATCTGTAAATAACTCCAGGTCCCCATTCCAAACCGGCCCCATTAACCAAACTGACCTCCCATTGTACTCGTTCAAAAATCTCCTACAAACCTCTAAATCCTCCCTCAAGTCCTTGTGCAGACGAATAAAATGCCCTGGGCAACTTACCCCAGCTGTAGCCCCCGCCAATCTCCTCCCAAATATCCGCCCCATAGGCATGATCCGGCAGGCAAAATTTAACTTGCCCAGGAGTGACTGCAAGTCCCTCAACGTAAGTTTTTTTCTGTCCACTGCCCTTGCCACATCAATCCGTAATGCCTCCAACTTGTCTCCTGGCAATCGACACTCCATCGCCACGGTGTCAATCGTGATCGCCAGAAAAACCAACGCCGTCATTGGGCCCTCTGATTTATCTTTTGCCAAGGGCACACCGAACTTGTCTGCCAAGAAATCGAATGTCGCCACCAACACCCTACACATCGCCGACTCGGGTGGCCCGATGAAAAGAAAATCGTCCAGGTAATGGATGACCGAATCTACCCTGGCTACCTCCCGCACTGTCTATTCCAAAAACGAACTAAAAGTTTTGAACAGCGCACACGACAAAGAGCAACCCATCGGCAAACAGCAGTCCACATAGAATGCTCCTTCCCATGTGCAACCCAAAAAACGCTGACTATCCGGGTGCACCGGTAATAAACTGAAAGGCCGCCTCTATGTCCGCCTTTGCCAACAGGGCTCCCCTGCCATACTGACGCACCCATTTCAGTGCGCTGTCGAACGACGTATAGGATACGTAACAAAGGCGGGAGTCAATCGCCTCATTCACTGACACACTGGCCGGGAAAGACAAATGGTGAATGAGACGAAATTTGTTTGGCTCCTTCTTGGGCACCACCCCTAAAGGAAAAATCACCAAGTCCTCCACCGGTAGCGCTGGGAAGGGCCCCCCCATCCTGCCCAATCGCACCTCCCTCCTCAATTTTTCTCCTACCACCTCCGGGTGTAATCTTGCTGACTTCAAATTCCTTGCCACTGGGGGGAGCTCCTTCAATGAGCAAGGAATCCGAAAACCCTCTGTGAACCCCTCTTTCAAGAGCTTAGCAGCCACCTGGTCCAGGTACCTACTTAGGAAAGGCCGCATTGGACCTACCTTCACCGGCGTCATCCCTCTTTCCAGCGGCGTCCGACCCCCTTCACCCGCCTGCTCGAAAACAGCGGGCTGCTCCATGCATGCCCCCGCATTTTGCACATTCATGCTTGAAACGGCAGGCCTGGCCGAACTTGCAGCCCCCTTCATTAAATGGCCAACACACCCCTTTGTTACGGAAGGCTGAGGGCCCGAAAGGTGACGGACCACCGCCCGTCCCCAAAAAGGGCTGCACGACCCCGCTCCTCCCCGGCATAATCAGCTTCATCCACAATCCAATGTCCTTGTGGTCCCACCGAATCGACGAACGAAAAGCTTTCCTCTGCCTAAACTGCTCGTCATATCTGAGCCACGCCACCCCCTCATAAGTCCTACGTGCCTCCCCAACAGCATCTAAATAACAGAAAAGGGCAGAGCAATGCCCTGGTTCCTTTTCTCCCAACACACTGGCGAATATTGCAAACGCTTGCAACCAATTAGCAAACGTCCGTGGGATCAACCTGTACCGCTTCGTCTCCTCTTCCTTCCGCCACTCACCTTGCAACCGATCCAATTGAAAACGCTCAAGCGGCAACAATGTAAAAAGATCCACATACTCACCTTTCCAGATTTGCTCCTTCGTCTCCTGCCGCAAGTGCGCCCCCCCAGCGGCCCTTCAAAACACACGTATACCTCCCCTTTTGCTACATCACCTACAGCCGTTGTCGCTAACTCACCTGCCTGGGGTGGCCCCCCTGCCGCCGTAGCTCCCGTGTCCATGGCGTCCTGTTGCGGCCCTCCCCCTTCTGCTCTGCTCCCTGTCCCTTCGCCCCCTTCTGCCCCCCCTGTGCTACTTGCCCTCCCTGCCCCCACTGCTGATCCCGCACCTGGAGTCCTCCCTGAGTCCCCCAATGCTGGCCCCGCCCCTTACTGCTGACAAGGCGGATCTTCTTCTTGAAGACTCCCGGCCCGGTGGCCCTGCCTCCTCCTCACGCTCGTCCGTCCCCGCCTCCCGTTCCTCCACTGCGGCCATCCTGGAGAAGGGAACAGGTGCCCTGCTTCTGTCCAGCTCCCCTGCACTTGCCGCCAGATCCAGGGAGCCCCGCGGCTCCCTCCTATTGCGGCCCGAGTGTCACGATTAACAGGGAGGGGAGGGAAACAGAAAGGTTATACTCAGTACTAGGCCTCCAATGACTAGGGAAAAGGGAATGGTCACCCCTTGCAGACACCCTAACCTAACCCTAACTCCTAACAGTATGAGTATCCCCTGATGGTGGGAATACTCATACACAGGAACCTAGGCCCTACTAGCCCTGTATAGCCCTAGGAGTAGTGTCTGGCTTGAGACTACTGGTTCCTTCCCTTATGAAAGACCCAGTGCCTCCCTGAGGCCTAGTAACAACAAAAGAACCACAAAACACCAAAAGTTATTCAACTTATCTTAATAGCAGATAAATAAACAGACATGTTTACTTGTATCTGGGGTAAATGTACCTGTCATCCTGGACAAACAAGACATGTAAACATATTATGTATAAAATAAATGTATAAAATAATATAGACCGTAGAAAAGCATGAAACATAAACTTTACAAAAAATATATGTAAATAAATTAAGTACAAATGTATAACAATAAATAATTATCTTACCTTCTTTTGAAGTGTTAAGTATAGCTGTCTGAAAACTAGTCCCATGTGTTTTTATAGGCTGTGTACAACCTAGTAGCACATGCTAAGGAAGAGGGAGGGGGCTTGTGTTCTGATGTGTCATACTTATGAGTATGTGGATCTCCCAATAACAAGAATGCCTTGAAGGAATTATATAGATTAGAAATATGCAGTTTCCGCATTATCGGTATTGCTGAGTAGAATCACCTCACATATTTAAAGGGCTGTATCAATGTAGCAATTTAAAATAAGCAATACAAAAATTTAAAAATAAATAAAATGTTATATAAATTAAACACATTATCAGTAAATGACAGTTGATTACACACCGCATGTTTTGCCGCTACACATATAATCAAACAGATCTAATAGGCCGCATGAAATAAGACCCATGTATAAAGATCCAATAGCATCCACGATATAAAACACACACACACACAATATGCATAAAATTAGTTTTTCAGCACTCGTGGGGGTTAATTATCTCTTGTAAGCACTTTAGTTTTCAACACTCGTAGGGTTAATTTTCTCTTGTAATCACATTAGTAGGGGAAAGGGGGGGACGGTGAATGGGTGGAGAGTGGGTAGAAAATAGGAGGGCTAGGAGGAGGGTGAGTAGGCTGGACATGGGAGGGATGTGGGATGGCCTTGGAAGGGACCTGGGAGGGATTATGGGTGGAGGGGCGGGTTGTGGGTGGAAAAAGGGGGCGTGTTGGACTGTGACTTTTAGTTTGACGAAAAGTACATACGCTTTACTACTTACAGAATCATCTACTGAAGTGATCTGTAATTAACCGGTTGGAAGTCTTCCAACAATTGTTTAGCTTTATAGGTTGGAGCTTCAGCCACCTTGGGGCTTCCATTTGGCAAGTGGCTCTTTCTAAAGAGTAACTTTGTTTCCTTGGCATTGTTTGTTAGTTTCTTCTCTCCCTTTATATTGCTTGCTACATCCCATGTGTGCATGCTGTCAGGAAGAGTGTCAGGAAAATGGAAAATTCTTCTCATACTTACCTGTAATTTTCCCTTCCTGTAAACTCCTCCTTACAGCATGTTTCCCTCCCTTATTCTGTTGCGAGCTATTACAGAACACCTGCAGGGCAGAGGGAGGTTACTTTTATTGCTTTGGTTAAGTAGTCCTGTGGCGAGCAAGGGGGTGGAGTTTACCCATGTGTGCATGCTGTCAGGAGGAGTTTACAGGAAATGTACTTTCAGTTTTCAAAAAACTTTCTCTTTGATATAGAAACAACTCCTCAGAGTATATTGAAATACCGACTTGAAATAGCAAGCTTTTTTCTACAAAAGAGAGGTAATGAATATCTAATTTGAATATTTTATATGATAATAATTTTGTATTGCATTATAATGATTGAAAGCTTTCCTCAGCCAATCAGGGGGCACTAGCGGTTTTGAAGGGGGAGACTTCTCCCCATTTAACCGCACTCAGGATTCCCAGGACTGCAAGAATGATTGCAGCCCTAAGAATCCACTGCGATCCCAGGGCACTAGAGGTTAATTAACCTCTAGTGCCCTGGGGATCGCAAACAGGAGGATTCACAGGGAAACCTGTGAATCCTCCTGTTATAATTTCCTTGATCTTCCGATGGTTTCGCGAAATCGGTTCGCCGGAACCATCGGAAGTTCGAGGAAATTTTCACCAGAATGCCAGAGGCATTCTCGCTCATCCCTAGTTTTTAATACTTCTTATAGTCTTCACATCCTGCAGATACTTCTTTCTTTATAAGTTAGAACTAAAGGCTCTTGGATACCAACACCACCTTCAACTCTAAAATGTTTTGCTGATTTAAATTAATTTCTCAAAACTGTCAACCAAACTTTAAATATAAACTGCTTCTGAAGTTGGTAAAAATCAGCATATTATTTGCAATATGCGAATCAACCTGAGGTGTTCATTTACATTTTGTATTGTTTTTATTGCAGGTGCAATGTGACAACTGTGAACGTTGGACACGCCTGCATTGTGCAACTAATTGCATGGATGACCAAAATCCTTTGGTGCTTTCTGAATAGGATTGAACATTAAAACTTAACAGCAAAAGGTTGATTTAGTTATGATATATACATATTATTTATATATACAGTAGGGGGTTTCCTGAGAACCTGAGTTGTTTGAAAGCTTCCACCAAAGGGTTGAAAAAGGCTCATATAGACCCTGGAAGAGATAATTCACAATGTATTGAATTAGCCCCAAGTTTAAAGTGCATAGCCATGTTAAAGTAATTGTAAAGAGGAGTGCGCATGGGCAGAATCCGCACGGGCGGCTGGATCAGATGTGTCTCTAGCCAGCTCCGTGCCTCTCTGCTCCTCCCCACCACACAAAGTTTTCTAAGCGGTTCCACGGCTCTCTCTCCTGCCTCTACACACAGCAGTCTCTCTCCCTCTTCACAGGATGCGCAGAAAACAGCAGCAGAAAGCCCAGCAGCACCCTGAATGGGTAGCCCCTGGCTCATCCAAGATGGCGGCAAAGCAGACTGCCGCAACTCCTCTGGGTCTCCTGACCCAATGGCCCACATAGCAGGGTCTCCATTTTCATCATAGGACACAGATTTCTTGCTGAGGGTCCTTAGCCTTCCTCATTCAGCAGACCCCAATCAATCTAGTCTAATCAATCTAGAGTTTCTCTATCTAAGAATACAGGGCACTACAGGTAATGAATGGGGACAAGTCCCCATTCATCACCTTGTAGTGCCTGTACATTGTAGTGGAACTGCAGAGGTCATCTGCACTTCAGTTTCACAATGTGACGTCACGTGGGAAACTGAACTGCAGTCCTCTGCAGTTCCACTACAATGTCCAGGAATTACAGGTGATGAATGGGGACTTGTCCTTAGAGGACTGCAGTTCAGTTTCCCACGTGACGTCACAGTGGCAAAACTGAACTGCAGATGACCTCTGCAGTTCTACTACGATCTCTGCGCACTACAAGGGATGAATGGGGACTTTTCCCCATTCATCCCCCTTAGTGCCCTGTATTCTTAGATAGAGAAACTCTATCTAAGAATACATAGTAGAAGTACTGCACGGCTACCGCGAAATAGCCGAAATAACCGGAAATAGAAGTTTTTAACGCGATTCCCAGTGAATAAATTAGATTTGAAGCGAATCTTTTCGGAAAATTCGTCGAACCGACCAAATCGAATTTTCAAGAAATTCCCTCATCTCTAGTCATCTCATTTCATTAGCCTCCAAACTTAAAAAACAATCCTCACTCTTAATAGATCAAAAACAACAAGCTTTATTACAGTTACAAAAACGTCAAAAACGGAATTTGCATGAGGATTTGAGGGGTCAAATAGAAGCACTCCGCACTAAACTGAATTTATGTTTGACAGGTAAAGCTGAAAAAAGACTGAAAAAAAGCGTTGGGCTAGACATAGATTTTTACTTAGGGAGATAAACCAGGTTCACTCTTAGCGCGCAAACTTAACCTGAAAGGTCATTCCCACGCACGCAAATCAAGCTATCTGATGGTCGGCTCTCCCAGAACCCGATATTGATTCTGGAAGCTTTTCATGAATTTTATCATAAACTCTATGAACAACCATCTTCGTTTTCTAGTGACAAATTGGACTATTTCTTTTCTTGAATCCCTCTACATTAACTGCATAAGTCCCATGTGAAATTATTAGATAAAGAATTTTCAATAGTGGAGACGTTGAAAGCTATCAAATCTCTTAAAACTAACAGTGCCCAGGGCCCAGATGGGCTTTCCAACATATATTATAAAACGTATAATGAGGTCTTAGCTCCCTATTATTCAATTATCTGCGTAAAGGCAATTTGGTCCTGCTTGATGACAATAGAGCCCACATAAGTGTAATTCCCAAGCCAGGTAAAGATCACAGAAGTTGCCAATTACAGTCCCATCTGGCTTATAAATTGCGATATTAAAAATAATGACAAAAATTTATTGCTGAGATTAGGGTCTTTTTTTAATCAATATATGCATCCTGACGAAGTCAGGTTTCTTCATAATCGTCAGGCCTTGGATGAAACTAGGAGAACCATTGATCTGATTTCGGCAGTACATGGGAACTAGGATGGTGGTGCCAAGCAAGAAGCTATGTTACTCTCGCTGGATCTTCATAAGGCCTTTGATAGTTGGTCCTGGGACTACTCGATGACTTCTACAGCGAATGGGTTTTGGTCCAGCTTTTATGCAGCTGATGATACTGCTACTCCACACCCACAGCATTAGCATTAGCTATTGAACCCTTGGCTATAGCCATAGGACTTAACCAGGACATTAAAGGTATTCAATGTGGCTCCACAGAGCATAAATGTGGCCCGTTTGCTGATCATACCCTTTTATACATTACTTCCCCTTTAACTTCTTTGACCCACCTATTCAAAGAACTTACAATTTCAGAGGTTTCAGGACTCAAAAATGAATAGGAATAAATCAGAAGCCCTCAACCTCTCACTTCCTAAAAACCTGGTATCCCTGCCTAAACAAAATTTTGAATTTAAATTGAAGGCAATAACTTACCTGGGTATCCAGATTACCTCTTCATTTCAGTTTCGCACCTTGGTGCGGTGGCAATCCTCTCTTCCATCATAGTTTGGTAGAATTGCAACAATTAAAATGAATATTTTGCCCAGATTGTTATATTTATTTCGCACCCTGCCAATTGCAATTCCCAAAGAGATTCTCTGCAATATACAAAATTAGGTTGCTCAAATTTATTTGGAATGGTAAACAGCATAGAACACTTTATACTCCCAAAAGTTGGGTTGGGAGGTCTAGAGGTTCCCAATCTTATACTATACCATAGAGCAGCCTTGGGCCAATGTACTCTCTTAAAATCTAGACACCAATGGACTGATTTGGAGGTTTTGTCCTGCCCAATCATTCCATTTGAAGCATTGATGTGGATTTCAAGCAAAAAATGTACAGCGCTGCGTAATATGTTGGCGCTATATAAATCCTGTTTATTAATAATAATAATAATAATAATAATAATAATAAAAAATGTCCTCAATTTTTTGTCCCTCCCTTTCTGTGTGGGATGGTCAGAAATCTAATCAAGCTCTTTATTCCCAACACGCCCCTTTGCATCTGCTATGGCAAAATCTAGATTTTCCTCCCGGATGTGAACAGGGGCATGAGGTATGGTGTGCCACCATAAGTGATATATAAGGGATTTTTTTTGTAAAGGCGATTATTTTTGGATGGTAAAAATATCATTAGTAGTTCCCACTTATAGGACAAATTTTCCCTCCCACCCACTGAAATGTTCCATTATTGCCAAATCAGATCATGTATTCACTCTAAACTTAAAGGCCTACCTCCCCCTTACCTTAATTACATTTGTTTACACAGCTCTCTTTCCCAGTGACAAAAGATTGTTTTCTATATCTCAATGGGACGTACATCTGACAGAGGAGTGGGAAGTTCAAGATTGGCAAGCTCTAGCTGCTTCTATGTCATCAATTTCCTTTAACATGTCCCTATAGAAGCCAATTATAAGGTTTCGTTGAGATGGTAATATGGTACCCACCCGGATTAACAAATTGAATCCTACTATTTCTCCTTTGTGGTATTGTGGCTGTGGATGGTCGGGCACCATGTTTCATGCTTGGTGGACTTGTCCTAAAGTCCAAAGGTTTCCGATTCGTATTTCTAATTTGCGGTTTACCGTTACACAAATCAACATTCGGAAAAAAGCGGAGAGTGCTTTGTTTTCTAAACTACCGGATTCGGTACCTAAACCTCACTGCAGACTAGTTAAATATATTTTCTAAGCAGCTCGCATCACGATTGCATGCTATTGGAAGGCCTCGTCCATTCCACTTGATTTTACCAAACAAACTAAACATTAACCTGTACCTTGCAAAACAACATGGATACATTTTAGAAAACCTGGGACCCGTGGATAGCCTACACTCAATACTAATTTTCCCGTGAGAACCCTTTATTATAATTGAATCTTCCACCCTTTCCTGTCCTCGTCCCCCCACTCCTAAGTGGTACCCATGTGAGTTATTCACTTTCACTATTTACATATTGTTCTTAGTTTGAATATATTTTAACTTTTGATTGAGGAAATTTTTCTGCATGTTTTAATAATTTATTTTTTTTCCTATGGTTGTTTTGATGCCAAATTTTGTATTTTAGACTACGGCTGCTCTCCTACTCTCATAAACAACTGTATGATGGTCATTCCAATTTCATGAAGATTTTGTTATTTTTAAATTGTATCTGACTGAAGAGAATAAGTATTTGTTGTTACTGTATACAATAAGTTTTATTTTGTAAAAGTGCAGAATATTTGTTATATAATATATCTTTACATATGTGTTTTTGTTTATAACACAACTACTGTAACTTACGCCTGAATCATTTTCAATTAACCACCTAGCTGTTAAGCCCGACCTTCGTACGGGCAAAAAAAAATGGCTAGGATGGTTAAGCCCGTATTTTTGTCACATCCTTACCTCCATGGTCCCGCTGTGCACATCCAGCGTCGTTTTCCTATTCCATATTATCTACTAGAACCCCTGTTCGGACATATTTCTGTAAGTTACAGGTCTACAATTTAAAAAAAAAAATTCATGAAAAACAGTGGATCACTTTTGGTACAGAAATCTAGACCTCAGTGTAACGCTCAGGTGGTTAAATCTTTGAAATATAAAGTAATTGTAAAGAGAACCATTTGTCTTGTATATGATTAAAGTTAATTATCCATTACACTACACAACGATTTTGCTACTGGGAAAAACACGTGATTTACATGATATCAAGTGTACTGATTCCAATTCTGAACTCAGATTTTGCCTATCACGTACATATTTTTTTTGTTAACATTCTTTATTTATTTTATAAACATTTTAAGCCATACATAATACCATACACTATTTAGTATAAATACAGACTAAAGAAAAAAAAAATTCAAAAATATAAAATCAGCAATTGAAGAAAAAAAAAAAAAAAGAAAACGAATTGTGGCTACATATGCAATTATTACGGATAAATAAAACAATTTCTGGCAAAAGCATACAATATATTAAAAAAATTTACATAATATCAAGTATATATCAATATATGTTTGCTAAAAGCTTGTGAGCATCATTTAGAATTATATATTGAAGAGCATACCTTTTGGAACGTGTATAGGCTTGTATAAAGTTAACCTTATAGGTCATTGGAAAGATCCTTTTATAGAAGATGGAAAACACAGGAGTGTTCAACTGGACCTGTGCTAGAGAAAGAAAAAATATTTTGCTCCAGGATTTGAGATGAGGCTTGGTGGTTGTTAGCTCTTGGTTCATTACTTCAAACTGATATGGGAAAGAGGAACAGCAGGGAGGGCTGGTAGCGGACGTCCAAAGGAGAACTGACGCTGCCTGCTGCCCATCCTTATATAGATATCCTAGTGTAAGTAATTGGGAGGCAGTGCGCCTGCCTCCTGTTGAATAAAGTTGCAAGTGTTTTAAAACTCCAGCGCGCATGCGTCCGGTGTAAACTATAGATTAGTTTAATTACTTCCGCCCTCACGTGTGGATTTCCAACCTCAGTGAGGGGAGAAGATCAGTGAGATGAAGCAGCAACTAAATTATATTAGGCTCGCCTATATTACTAATTACTACTAATCGTGTTATGGTGAGCAAGCCAGATAATCTTTCGCCCCTCGGATTCACCCAGCAAAAGCCCCAAATCTTTTTCTCATTGTGGTATATACAGGGAACAGTCCTCCTGCTGGGTACTAAGAAACCCATATATAGACGAAAGAGAATGTCTCGTGGAACCCAAACCAACGTAGAGGGATTCAAATGGTGTCAATGGGCGAATTAAATTACCGCTCGGGGGTAGAGAACGCAAAAGGTGAGCCAACGGTCTCACCCTTTAAAAACGCAAAGGCCTGGGCGCCCCCAATTCAGCTAACTTTTAAAAACGAGAGCCAAGTAGGCCCTTCCATAAAATGAGAAACCCTGAATACGCCCGAAAGTTTTATGTGTGTAAAATAAGGATCCCCTCTTCCCAGGACAAATGCTGGGTTGTCCAAAATTGGAAACAATAGAGAAGGAGGGATGTTAACATGTGAAAATATCTGCCTACACACTCTCCAAGTGGGGCCTACTGTGGGATGGTTCCTAAGGGCAGATACCTGTGCTGATTCCAACCAGGGAGAGATTTGTATATTTTCCTCACATGCCATCTGTTCCAGTCCAATCCAATGTATGTATTGTGGATTGCGCGCCCAATCTACAACCCAGGACCCCTAGCCCACCTTCGTCTTTGGCACAGAACAACAGCGTGCAGCTAAGTCTGGGCCTCTTTTGTTCCCAAATAAATTGGAACACAATTGCATGATTCTTAATAAAGAAAGACTTGGGAGTCCCTGACCTCCACTGTTGTAAATCCATCGTAACAGGGGACAATAAAGGAGCTAGATTCAGAGAAAATAAACGAGCAGGGTCCCTTACAAATTTGGATCCCCAGATATTTCAGCCCTTCCTCTGTCCATTTAAAAGAATAGCGTTGAACATATCCCTCTCTGAACATTCCCTTTTAGAGAGGGATAGATTCAATGCTTCTGATTTTGTATAATTTATTTTAAAATTGGACAGATAGCCATATTTTATAGTTCGTTCAACACATTTGGCAGGGATATATAGGGGTGGCTGAGAACAAACATTGGGTCGTCAGCATAAGCTGCAATCTTGTTTGATTTGTCTCCAGTTGTCAAACCGGAAATATTTGAATTAGATCGAACGGCTCTCAAAAGAGGCTCAAGGGTTAGTATAAATATAAGTGGGGATAATAGGCATCCTTGCCGAGTTCCATTGCTAATTTTAAAATAATCAGAAACATGTCTATTAACCCTCACTACTGCCGTAGGGCGGGAGTATACGGAGCTTATTCATGATAGCATATGGGGACCCAACCCAATGTAAGAAAGGATTTGGATCATGAATGTCCAATCAACCTGATCAAACGCCTTTTCAGTGTCTGTAGAAAGTAAGAAGGCCGGAATAGCGTACCTTCTAGCCAAATGAATCCAATTAAGTACTTTAATATCATCTTGGGCATTTAGTATTATCCTGGGCTTATCTTATTGGGACAAATCCCACCTGGACAGAGTGTACCAATTTTTGAACAACCTTCTGTAACCTGACCGCTAAAAAACTTCATAAACAACTTAAGGTCTTGATTTAACAGAGAAATGGGGCAGTAACTTGAACAGCTAAATGTGTCCTTCCCTTCCATTGGTAGGACAGTAATATGGGCCCTCAGGTAATCCATTGGAAAAACTCTCCCCTCCACTATTGCATTAAAGGCCTTCGTCATATGAGGTAATAGGGACTCCTGAAACTGGTTTTTAGTACTTCAGAGAAAACCCATCGAGTCCCAGCGTTTTTCCTGAAGGAGTGTTAGCAATAGCCCCTTGTAATTCTTCACTAGTGAACGGGGTCTCAAGAGACTCTACGTCCTCAGACGATAATTTTGGAATTTTCACACGTTTCAGATATTCCTGAACAGCCTTTTTTAAAGAGGGACCCCCTGCCACTGTATCTGAATCCTTCAAATATACAGTACCAAATACTTCCTGAATTCTTCCGCTATTTCTCAAGTTTGATGATACTTAAGACCCCTTTTTATCCACTACACATTGAACAAAAGTGCGTTCTCTCTGACCCCGTAACGAGAGTGCCAGTAATCTGCCACACTTGTTTCCGAATTCATGGAAAGAGCGTCTACACCGGGCAAGGGAGGCTTTATCTTTAAAAACACATAAAGCAGTTAAACGACTTCTTAAAGCTTCAAATTCCTTGCCTACTGTAAGCGAGGGTATGCATATACACACACACCGTGTTAATAAACCAGACAATTTTTGCTACATTTGTGGCAAATATACCCTGTGTGATCAACGCAAGAACCTAACCAAGCGGGTGAGATTTGCTTTCAAGTATTACTTTGGATGTAAAATTGGAGATCAGGATAAACGCTGGGCACCTCATATCTGCTGTCAGGTGTGTTACGTTGGCCTAACACAATATTTGAATGGAACATGAATAAAATGCCTTTTGTTGTGCCTATGGATTGGCCTGCTACTTCTTTAGGAGTAAAATTGCTGGGTCAAAAATCGTCTATTCTGATTGTGAATCTGCTCTGAAGCCAGTGCCACATGATGCAGAAAAGCCAGTGCCAGTCCCTCCTACATCTGTTGTTACTGACAGTAACATGCCGGATGAGGAACAGGAGGATGATGTCGATGGTAATGAATGTTATGAACCCCAATTTGAAGAGGGTAAGCCACATTTTATAAGCCGATCTGATTTAGATGATCTAGTAAGGGACCTGTCTTTGTCAAAAGAGAAGTCTGAGCTGTTAGCCTCCAGATTGAAGGAATGGAATTTGCTACAAAAAGGAACAACAACTTCAAACTTTCATGATCGTCAGACAAAGTTTGCAGGTAATTACAAGCTGGAAAACGACATTTGCTTCTGTACTGATGTGTGTGTGTGTGTGTGTATATGCATGCACATATTTAGGGGTGTGTGTATGCATGCACATATTTAGGTGTGTGTATGCATGCACATATTTAGGTGTGTGTGTGTGTATAGGTATATATATATATATATATATATATATGCATGCACATATTTAGGTGTGTGTATGCATGCACATATTTAGGTGTGTGTATATATATATAATATATATATGCATGCACATATTTAGGTGTTTGTGCATGCATGCACATATTTAGGTGTTTGTGCATGCATGCACATATTTAGGTGTTTGTGCATGCATGCACATATTTAGGTGTTTGTGCATTTAGGTGTGTGTGTGTGTATCTATATGCATGCACATATTTAGGTGTGTGTGTATATATATATATATATATATATGCATGCACATATTTAGATGTGTGTGTGTATATGCATGCACGTATTTAGATGTGTGTGTGTATATGCATGCACGTATTTAGATGTGTGTGTGTGTGTATATGAATGCACATATTTAGGTGTGTGTGTATATGCATGGACATATTTAGATGTGTGTGTATATGCATGGACATATTTAGATGTGTGTGTGTGTATATATATATGCATGCACATATTTAGGTGTTTGTGTGTGTATATGCATGCACGTATTTACATGTGTGTGTGTGTGTATGCATGCACATATTTAGGTGTTTGTGTGTGTGTGTATATGCATGCACGTATTTAGATGTGTGTGTGTATGCATGCACATATTTGTGTGTGTATATGCATGCACATATTTAGATGTGTGTATGAATGCACATATTTAGGTGTGTGCGAGTGTGTGTATATGCATGCACATATTTAGATGTGTGTCTGTACATGCATGCACATATTTAGATGTGTCTGTGTGTGTATATGCATGCACATTTTAGGTGTGTGTGTGTGTGTGTATATGCATGCACATATTCAGGGGTGTGTGTATATGCATGCACATATTTAGTTGTGTGTGTGTGTATGCATGCACATATTTAGGTGTGTGTGTGTATGTGTGTGTGTGTGTGTGTACGTGTAAGCCGTGTACCGGGGGCTTTCTAGGATACAGCGAAGTCACAAACAGGAACAGCAGCACTGACACCAGTTTATATAAAACAGAACGTACTTTACAGGATCTGCCTTGGACGGTGGTCAGCCTCACTCAGCCACAACTCCTGAGACTCTAGGATGCGCTGACACTTGGATGCGAGCGGATTCTGTTTCACACACAGTCCTTGCAAAATGTCTGCTCTCCTGCTTCCTGCTTCCTCTCTTTTCAGAACAACCACACCTCCTAACAATATACAAATCCTGGCAACCTGTTTAGCTGTGTTAAGAAACAGCGGCATCTTGTGGCTAAAATGCAGAACGACAGTAGTCCTATATTTAAATACAAACATTGAACATGGAGTGCTGTTTTCTCAATCTCACATATGCATGCACATATTTATAGATGTGTGTGTGTGTGTATATGCATGCACATATTTAGATGTGTGTGTGTGTATATGAATGCACATATTTAGATATGTGTGTGTGTATATATGAATTCACATATTTAGATGTGTGTGTGTGTGTATATGAATGCACATATTTAGATGTGTGTATGTGTGTGTGTGTGAATATATGAATGCATATATTTAGATGTGTGTGTGTATGCATGCACATATTTAGGTGTGTGTGTGTGTTGTTGCACCTCAAGACTGTTTATGAATATGTAAATATATATGAAGATATATATATATATATATATATATATATATACATATATGTATGTAAAGGTATGTGTGCAGGGATATATGTATATAGTACACTGTTGGAGATATCCTAATAGTTAGACTGTATCTAAGTAGCATGAAACAATACAGGAATACAGTACAGGAATGTTGTGTTTAAATATTAAACCTGTGTTATCTTGATCTGGCCATAGGGCCCTCCTAGGGGGTCTCCAAGGTCCAGGACTTCACAGAAGTAACAAACAGGTGATATGACAGCTGCCAGGAGGCAAGACCTATTTTCCCATAACAAACAGATCACCCATATGGCCTTCAAGGGGCAATAAATCCATCCAACAGATGGACTGGGGTGATGACCCAGCTGGACATTTCTAGACCCCTAAACTTAGATTCCAGCTGGAGATTCATATAGCAAATTTAGTTTGGAGGTCCATCAAACTACATTAACCAATCCCAATCTAGTGGGGTGTGTGTCAACCGATGGTTATCGTACAGAACACACTCACTAACCCATCCAAGAGCCCCAAGGATACCTAATGGGAATTAACTATATAAAAATGGGAACTGAAAGATTTGAGATGCTCTCTCTTGCTCTCCGCTCTTGCTTGCTGGCTCTCTTGCTTGCTTGCTCTCCTTGTCTCCTGAGGGTCTCCTTAGGTAAGCTAAGTTATGGAGTCCTCTTCTGAAGGAAGTAGGCTCCTGAGGTACCCATTAACCTCTTAGCAGATAGCTATAAGATATTCCTGATTGTATTCTTATGGGTGTCTATAGTATTACTGCATTACTTTGCTATTTTGTAATTACTGTATTGTGTACTAAGTAGTTACTAGATTAATACAGGGGTTACTACTAGTGTTGGTCGAATAGGTCACTATTCGATTCGACCGCTATTCGGTCGAATAATGCATAATTATTCGGGTGATCGAACATCGAATTCGAACTGCTGCCACCTGCCCACTGCAAAGTACCCAGCTCTAGATGCCAGACTAGACTCAAGCTCAATGTGGTCTTTTTGTCCCATTGATTCCGCCAAGCCCCTTCCCTTTCATGTGGTTTTGCTACATAGTAGGTACAGATTGGAATCTCGTTGATCCATTCATGTCTCCAATAGCTACAGCTTTGACACTGTTCATATGGGTGATGGCCTCAACCTCTAATGCCATCCTTGCTCCTTCTCAGGGCCCAACACCTCCTCCTCATGCTGTAACTGATGCCGCCTGCCCAGTTCCCAACTCTGGATGCCAGTTACCAATGCTGTCCACCCTCCGTCTTAGAGCCTCTTCCTGCTCTTCCTGCTGCACGGCCCAGGCTTGATCAATATGAGGCATCAGGATGCAGGTATACGTCCGATGAGCCAGCTGATTCGAGTGGGTGGCATTTTTAACCCTGGAGCGCAGGTCGAAGCGTAAGTGGAAGTGCATGTCAATCACATCCAGTTGGTGGAAATCTGCCAGTGTGGCCCTGTAGAAATTCCCTTCTATGATGTCCCAGCGCACATTAGTTACATACACGCAGCCAGAGGCAGGGTACCCTCCCTGAATGCATGCACAGTATACACTTGTACTGAAAGACAGACACACAGACGCAGTGTATACTGCCGTATATAGTTTGTATACTGTGCTGCATATTACAAGCGTCACCACTGAAGGAAAGTGCTACATACAACACACACAGCGCACTTGCATTTTTGGTGTCAACCCCCCCCCAATAAAAAAATCCACTCACTATACATATTTACACTTTGTGAAGCATATTAGCTACAAGGTAAAAAAAGGTAATGCTTGGCTACATGCGGCACTCAAATTGCTGGCAGCAGCACGGGTAACTTTGGTGGCAGAAGGAGGAAAGGCAGCTGAGGAAGATCGAGCAGTTTGAGCTTGCTTCCTGGGCGGAGGTGGTCGCACAGAGCTCTGTGCTTTCACCAGGTGTTCCTGCCAGGTTACCGGGTGGTGGCTTTTTAAATGGGTGCTCATGCAACTTGTTCCAAGTTTGTATGGGTTTTTGCCTCGTTTCAAGTGTTGAGCACACAGTTTGCAGATGACCGGTGTTGTCATCATCACTATGGACATTAAAAAATGCCCACACGGGCGAACATCCAACTGGGCCAAAAGGTGCTCTGGAGCTGGTGGTCGCGGTGGCGGTCGTGGTTGTTGAGGCATAGCTGTGGTGACAGGCAGCTTCCGACGATGGATGACTATGACTTGCCTCACTGGGGACACCATCCCCATCATATGTCTGCTGGAACAGATGATGGTGGATCTCGGACACTACACAGAGCGGATGCCGCATCAAGAGACGTTTCAAACATCATCTCGGACATGTGTGCCTACTAGACATAGTGCACCACAAATCCAGGAAGAGGAGGTGGAAAAGGATGAGGTGGACATTGCAGGCATGGCAGAAGGGGAGGAAGGGGCAAAGGAGGATGTTGAGGGTACTTGAGCATCCATCCACCCAAACACAAGGCGCCATGTTCCGTGGATGGCAAGACCAGGTGGAAGAGGAGGAGGAGGGGAAGGAGGACCACGACCCTGTGCTGCTGTTCGACCCTCAGCTGTGGGTAGTTTAAGCCACATGACAGGCTTCATGCAAGAGTGCAAAGCCAAAGATATACACATTCAACACATTAAAACTAAGACTGATGACTATTGGATTGCTACGTTACTGGATCCACGTTACAGCCTGGGATACAACAACTGATCTTGCCCCAATACATGGGACCTAAAATGAAGCACTACCAAGAACTGCTTGTAAGGGACTTACTTGCTCAGCCTTTCCGACTGGCAGCAGCAGCAGGGATCCCTATGGCAGTTCCACCAGCCATGGGAGCCAAACAACTGCTTTAAGCAGCGGTACAGGTCGGCATGGGCGGCAGAGGTCGTCTAAACCAAACTATGCAGGCTTTTTTTCAGTAGAAGCAAGCTGCCAGTCGTGCAGCATTTGCCAATGACACTGAGCAGCGGTAGTCAGTCATGGTGCAGGAATACCTGAGATCTGCATGGGACATCTGCAAACTGCAAAGCAAGGACCCACTGGGCTAGTGGGTGTCCAAGCTTGAGCATTGGCCGGACCTGGCAGAACATGCCATTCAGATCATTGCCTGCCCAGCCACAAGTGTGTTATCTGCAAGAGCGTTCAGTGCAGCTTGGGGCGTAGTGAGTGACAATGGGATTCGGCTCTCTGCAGAAAATGTCGACAGAGTCACTTTTATTAAAAT
>NC_092870.1:8587598-8588280 GCF_032062135.1 Pyxicephalus adspersus | reverse complement strand
AGCATCATTTACAGCAGGAGGAGGAGGCGGTGGGCTCTGAGACGGAGTATGGAAGGCATTAGTTTCCGGCATCTAAAGACAGGTACTGGCAAGGCGGCAGCATCATTTACAGCAGGAGGAGGAGGATGAGGTGGTGGTCTCTGAAACGGAGTGTGGACAACATTAGTTTCTGGCATCTAAAGTCAGGTACTGGGCAGGCGGTAGCATCATTTACTGCAGGAGGAGGCGGTGGGCTCTGAGACGAAGTGTGGACGGCATTATTGTCTGGCATTTAAGGTCAGGTACTGGGCAGGTGACAGCATCATTTACAGCAGGAGGAGGAGGCGGTGGGCTCTGAGACGGAGTATGGACGGCATTAGTTTCTGGCATCTAAAGTCAGGTACTTGACAGGTGACAGCATCATTTACAGCAGGAGGAGACTGTGGGCTCTGAGACGGAGTATGGACGCCATTAGTTTCTGGCATCTAAAGTCAGGTACTGGGCAGACGGCTGCATCATTTACAGCAGGAGCAGGAGGCGGTGGGCTCTGAGAAGGAGTATGGACGGCATTATTGTCTGGCATACAAGGTCAGGTACTGGGCAGGCGGCAGCATCATTTACAGCAGGAGGAGGAGGCGGTGGGCTCTGAGACGGAGTATGGACGGCATTATTGTCTGGCATTTAAGGTCAGGTACTGGGCAGG
>NC_092870.1:8572103-8584795 GCF_032062135.1 Pyxicephalus adspersus | reverse complement strand
CGAAGGTCGGGCTTAACTGCAAGGAGGTTAATTCTGATCCTTCTTGCTACCTATCAAAATAAACAGAAACATTTCTGTATTTCTGTAAAAAATATAGATAATTTTTTCTGATACCACTTGCTACCTATCAAAAAAAAACAGAAAATTTTCCGTATTTCTGTAAAAAAATACATAGAATTAATTCTGATCCTTCTTGCTACCTATCAAAATAAACTGAAAATTTTCTGTATTTCTGTAAAAAAAATACGGAGTATTATTTCTGATACCACTTGCTACCTATCAAAATAAACTGAAAAATGTCTGTATTTCTGTAAAAAAATACAGAGAATTATTTTTGATACCACTTGCTACCTATCAAAATAAACAGAATATTTTTTGTATTTCTGTAAAAAAAAAATACAGATAATTATTTCTGATACCACCCGCTACCTATCAAAATAAACAGAAAAATTTCTGTATTTCTGTAAAAAAATACAGATATTTAATTCTGATCCTACTTGCTATCTATCAAAAAAGCCAGAAAAAAATTCTGTTTCTGTAAAAAAAATACAGATATTTATTTTTGATACCACTTGCTATCTATCCAAAAGGACAGAAAAATTTACGTATTTCTCTAATAAAAATACAAATTTCTTAATTATGATTGACACAGCTCCATTACAAGTGATATAGGCCTCAAAGTAGATAAAGGCAGAGGGCCCTGAGGGGGATGCTCGGTAAAAAAATATTTGCCAGTTACACAGCTCCATTGCAAGTTATAAACCTCAGAAAAAAAGTAGAGGTAGAGGGCCACTAGGGGGAGGAGTAGAAGGAGATGCCGAAAGGCTGTGAACGTGCTCTTCCCATCTTGATGTGTATTGGATTGAATACAAACTCCTGTATCCAATCCAATACAAAAAATAAAAAAAAAATAAAATAAAAGTAAACAACTTGGAAATTCAAATTTATGTTTTGTATTTGATTGGATACAAACTTGCGTATCCAATCCAATACAAAAAATGCTCTAATTAGAGGGCACTGTGCATCATGGGGGAGGTCCCCAGTTGTTTGAGTGCACCGAATGCGGGTAATCGAATGCAGCAAAATTCGGGTCGAGTCCACCCGAATTCGAACGGTCATATTCGGGTCGAACATTAGGACGACCCGAATTCGAACAACAACACTAGTTACTACTAATAACTTTATGTGAAAGTGATATATATTTATCATTGATTGAAGTTCCTGTGTTTAAATATCTGACAATATTGCTGTGTACTTTTTCACCTTGTTTTCTTAATTCAACTGTTTAAGTGACTAGCTATCATTTGTGCATGAACCTTCTTTTATTGAATATCTGTATGGAATAATAGGGGATATAATTTCCATATTTATGCACATAAATATTCCTAAAACAACAGTGTCTATATGCATGCACATATTTAGATATGTGTGTGTGTGTGTGTGTGTATATGCATGCACATATTTAGGGATGTCTGTGTGTGTGTGTGTGTATATGCATGCACATATTTAGGGGTGTATGTGTGTGTGTATATGCATGCACATATTTAGATGTGTGTGTATATGCATGCACATATTATATGCATGCACATATTTAGATGTGTGTGTATATGCATGCACATATTTAGATGTGTTTGTGTGTGTGTATATGCATGCACATATTTAGATGTGTTTGTGTGTGTGTATTTGCATGCACATATTTAGATGTGTGTGTGTGTGTATGTATGCACATATTTAGATGTGTGTGTGTGTGTGTATGCATGCACATATTTAGATGTGTGTGTGTATGCATGCACATATTTAGATGTGTGTGTGTATGTATGTACATATTTAGATGTGTGTGTGTGTGTGCATGCACATATTTAGATGTGTGTGTGTGTGTGTGTGTGTGTATGCATGCACATATTTAGATGTGTGTGTGTGTATATGCATGCACATATTTAGATGTGTGTGTGTGTGTGTATATGTATGCACATATTTAGGTGTGTGTGTGTATATGCATGCACATAGATTGTGTATGTGTATATGCATGCACATATTTAGATGTGTGTGTGTATATGCATGCACATATTTAGATGTGGGTGTGTATATGCATGCACATATTTAGATGTGTGCGTGTGTATGCATGCACATATTTAGATGTGTGTGTGTGTGTATGCATGCACATATTTAGATTTGTGTGTGTGTATGCATGCACATATTTAGATGTGTGTGTGTGTGTGTGTATATGCATGCACATATTTAGATTTGTGTGTGTGTGTGTATATACATGCACATATTTAGATTTGTGTGTGTGTATATGCATGCACATATTTAGATGTGTGTATGTGTGTGTGTATATGCATGCACATATTTAGATGTGTGTATGTGTCTGTGTATGCACATATTTAGATGTGTGTGTGTGTGTATATGCATGCACATATTTAGGTGTGTGTGTGTGCGCGTGTGTTTGTATATGCATGCACATATTTAGATGTGCGTGTGTGTATGCATTCACATATTTAGGTGTTTGTGTGTGTGTGTATGTATATGCATGCACATATTTAGGTGTGTGTGTGTGTGCGTGTGTTTGTATATGCATGCACATATTTAGATGTGCGTGTGTATATGCATCCACATATTTAGGTGTCTGTGTGTGTATATGCATGCACATATTTAGATGTGTGTGTGTGTATGCACATATTTAGATGTGTGTGTTTATGCATGCACATATTTAGATGTGTGTGTGTGTATGCATGCACATATTTAGATGTGCGTGTGTGTATGCATTCACATATTTAGGTGTTTGTGTGTATGTGTGTGTATATGCATGCACATATTTAGGTGTGTGTGTATATGCATGCACATATTTAGATGTGTGTGTGTGTGTGTGTGTGTATGCATGCACATATTTAGATGTGTGTGTGTGTATGCATGCACATATTTAGATCCAGGGTCCAGCAGTAGGGCAGAGTCACGGGGCTCGGGCCGCAATAGGAGGGAGCCGCGGGGCTCCCTGGATCTGGCGGCAAGTGCAGGGGAGCTGGACAGAAGCAGGGCACCCGTTCCCTTCTCCAGGATAACCGCAGTGGAGGAACGGGAGGCGGGGACGGACGAGCGTGAGGAGGAGTCGGGGCCACAGGGCCGGGAGTCTCAAAGAAGAATATCTGACTTGTCAGCAGTAAGGGACGGGACCGGCGTGATGACGCAAGTGTCGGGATCCCTGGAAGTGCAGGGAGAAGAGCCTGACGGCTTCTGAAGGATGCATCCGGCTGCGTGAGGGCTGGCAGTGGAGGCAGCGCGGCCGGGCAGCGCAGAGTGGAGGAAGGGGCCCTGCTGGTGTCGGCCAGGCAGGGGGAAGCAGGGCAGAGAAGAATAGAAGAAACAGCAGGGGTGGCATGCGGCTTCCTGATCCTGGGTGGTCCAGAAGTGCCTGAGCAGGAGGCTGAAGAGGACCTGTCAGAGGGAGAGCTTGCAGCCGGTGAGTGCCTTTTAAGGAAAGGGGGGGATTCAGAAAATGGGGGAAGGGGTGAGGTGCCCAGTTAGCAGAAGCGGGGCCAGCAGGGGGGGTGGGGTACTCAGGGAGGACTCCAGGTGCGGGATCAGCGGTGGGGGCAGGGGGGGGCAGAAGGGGGAGGGCCGCGACAGGACCCCATTGACACGGGAGCCACGGCGGCACGGGGACCACCCCAGGCAGGTGAGTTGGCGACCACGGCTGTAGGTGATGTAGCAAAAGGGGAGGTATACGTATGTTTTGAAGGGCCGCTGGGGGCGCACTTGCGGCTGGAGACGAAGGAGCAAATCTGGAAAGGTGAGTATGTGGATCTTTTTACATTGTTGCCGCTGGAGCGTTTTCAATTGGATCGGTTGCAAGGTGAGTGGTGGAAAGAAGAGGAGTCGAAGAGGTACAGGTTGATCCCGCGGACGTTTGCTAATTGGTTGCAAGCGTTTGCGATATTCCCCAGTGTGTTGGGAGAAAGGGAACCAGGGCATTGCTTGGTCCTTTTCTGTTATTTGGATGCCATTTGGGAGGCTCATAGGACATATGGGGGGCTAGCGTGGCTCAGACATGACGAGCAGTTTAGGCATAGGAAAGCTTTTCGTTCGTTGATTCGGTGGGACCACAAGGACATTGGATTGTGGATGAAGCTTATGACGCCGGGGAGGAGCGGGGGCGTGCAGCGGTGGTCCGTCACCTTTCAGGCCCTCGGCCTTCCGTAAGAAAGGGGTGTGTTGACTATTTAATGAAGGGGGCTGCAAGTTCGGCCAGGCCTGCCATTTCAAGCATGCGCAAAATGCGGGGGCATGCATGGAGCAGCCTGCTGTTTTCGAGCAGGCAGTGGAAGGGGGTCGGACGCCACTGGAAAGAGGGATGACGCCGGTGAAGGTAGGTCCAATGCGGCCTTTCCTAAGTAGGTATCCGGACCAGGCAGCTGCTAAGCTCTTGGAAGAGGGGTTCACAGAAGGTTTTCGGATTCCTTGCTCACCGAAGGAGTTCCACCAGTGGCAAGGATTTTGAAGTCAGCAAGATTACACCCGGAGGTGGTAGGAGAAAAATTGAGGAAGGAGGTGGGATTGGGGAGGATGGGGGGGGGGCCCTTCCCAGTGCTACCGGTGGTGGACTTGGTGATTTCTCCTTTAGGAGTGGTGCCCAAGAAGGAGCCAAACAAATTTTGTCTCATTCACCATTTGTCTTTTCCGGCCGGTGCGTCGGTGTATGAGGCGATTGACCCCCGCCTTTGTTCCGTATCTTATATGTCGTTCGACAGCACACTGAAATGGGTGCGTAAATATGGCAGAGGAGCCCTGTTGGCAAAGGCGGACATAGAGGCGGCCTTTCGGTTATTACCTGTGCACCCGGATAGTCAGCGTTTTTTGGGTTGCACGTGGGAAGGAGCATTCTATGTGGACCGCTGTTTGCCGATGGGGTGCTCTTTGTCATGTGCGCTGTTCTAAACTTTTAGTTCGTTTTTGGAATGGACAGTGCGGGAGGTAGCCAGGGTAGATTCGGTCATCCATTACCTGGACGATTTTCTTTTCATCGGGCCACCAGAGTCGGCGATGTGTAGTGTGTTGGTGACGACATTTGATTTCTTGGCAGACAAGTTCGGTGTGCCCTTGGCGAAAGATAAATCGGAGGTCCCGACGACGGAGTTGGTTTTTCTGGGGATCACAATTGACCCCGTGGCGATGGAGTGTCGATTGCCAGAAGACAAGTTGAAGGCATTACGGATTGATGTGGCAAGGGCGGTAGACAGAAAAAAAACTTACGTTGAGGGACTTGCAGTCACTCCTGGGTAATTTAAATTTTGCCTGCCGGATCATGCCTATGGGGCGGATATTTGCGAGGAGATTGGCGGCGGCTATAGCTGGGGTAAGTTCCCAAGGGCATTTTATTCGTCTGCGCAAGGATTTGAGGGAGGATTTAGATGTTACAATGGGAGGTCATTTTGGTTAGTGGGGACGGTTTGGAATGCGGACCTGGAGTTATTTACAGATACGGCAGGAGCATCTGGGTACGGGGCATTTTGGCAGGGAAAATGGAGTGCTGAGCCTTGGCTTGAGTCGTAGAGGGAGGCTGGTTTGTTGGCGAATTTGGCGGTCTTAGAACTGTTCCCCATTGTAGTAGCGCTGGAGTTGTGGGGTGGGGAGCTTGCAAATAAACGGATAAGGTTCTGCTGTGTGAATGTGATTGCTGAGGCAGCTGTTTTTTTGTTGCCTTCACTGGAACATTGCGGTGGCTGCTGTGCATATCCCTGGTACTGTTAACAATATAGCTGACTCTCTGTCTCGGTTTCAGTGGAAGCGGTTCTGGCAGCTGGTCCCAGGGGAGGAGCTGCAAGGTGTCCCGTGCCCTCAGGAACTGTGGAAGATCCCCTTGGCATTGTAGCGGGTATGATTCGGCGTTCAGTGAGTTAGGCTACGTGATTGGGGTATTCTGCGGTATGGAAAGAATTTCTGGGATTTCTGTGAGGAATTGCGGGGGGCCAGGTCAGAAGAGAATTTTAAGGGGGTGCTGATTTATTTTTTTGTGTCGTTCTTTTGAGAGGGGGTGTCCGTGGCTGTTATGAATAAAAAATTAGCAGGCTTGGCCTTCCTGTTCAAGTTAATGGGGTTGAAGGATTTGAGTAAGGAGTTTTTAGTGCGACAGGCGGTGAAGGGGTTTAGGAAGGGGAGAGTAAGAATGGATGGGAGAAGGCCAGTGTTGTTCCCCTTGTTGATAGCATTGGTGAAGAGGTTACAGGGGATCTGTAGTAATGGTTATAAGAGGGCGTTGTTCAGAGTGGCATTCGTTTTAGCCTTTTTTGGGGCTTTTAGAATTGGGGAGCTGGTCAGCCAGGCAAGAAAGAAGGGAGGAGGGATTCAGGTGAGTGATGTGGAGTGTGATGGTGAGCAAATTAGGATTCGTTTGGTCAGGTCAAAAACAGACCAGGGGGGTAAGGGGGTGGATATTGTTTTAAAGAGTTTGGGTGGGGGTTTGGTGTGTCCGGTGGAGGCTGTGAGGGAATTCTTGGCAATTAGGGCTCTGATTCATCAAGCAAAATCGGAAGGTCGCTAGCGCATTCGTATTCACGATCCGAAATCGGAAGCCGTCGCGCAATTCGGCAACTGAATGAGCTCACGGCCGGAGCTGCGCATCCCCGGCAGCTTTACACTGGCGAGCTTGCATTAAAAGTCACTGTTCCCCTAAATAGAGATTAGGCTAGTTTATACAAACAAGCGTCTTCACACAGGATACCAACTCAAACCCACACTGGCGAGCTCATGGAGTCCTGAAAAAATTGAGTGAAGACTGACAGGAAGAATGTGAAGAATGTTCTCACCTGGCATCCGGCATCCACTTATATAGTTCGCCCAAACCGGCCACAGCCCACTTCACCAGCCCGGGTGCGGCCCACCCTAGCAGCCCGGCCACGGGCCACCTCCACTTGCGGGCCTCGGCCACGGGACACCCCCACAGCACGCCCACAGTCCACCTGCACAGCACGGGCGCGAGTGCGGCCCACCTCCAGAGCATGTCTATTGCTTGCCCGTGTGTTAGGAGGTGGACGGGCAGGGGCATGGGGCGGACGGGCAGGCGCACGTGGTGGAGCTGGGGGTAAGAATGGAGCTGGCTGCTTTGCAGGAGATGGGGGGCCAGCAGGGCTTTTTGGGATTTGCCAACCCAGCCTTTGAAAAATCGCCTGATGTAGGTGAGATTGTTGGCCTACGGATTCACCTAACATGTTACAGAGATGGTCAACTCTGAACATGTAGGCACCCAAAATGGCCGATTGTTCTTGGACCGATTCTATCAGACGATGCACGGCCGCCAGATGTTTTTGGTTAAATTCTCGGTCCTGGCGATTTTGATATATGTTTTCATGTAGGAGCGTAAGTACCGGTTCAAAATTATCTGAACTTGGGCCAGGCATCCTTGACTCCACTAATCTATCAAAATGGTCAACCAGCCTCTGAGTGAGGTTTAGAAGCTGGCTGCCCACACTGGGTTGACCCAATCCACCTGCATCCACTGCTTGCTATAAAGGGAAAAGAAAAAAATTACTACAATATCATATAACTTTGTAGGTCACCATCAGATTATGCAGTCAGCATCCTCACATTGACCCTGATTTATGAAAGCTCTCAAAGGCTGGAGCGAATACACTTTCAGAAGTGAACTGGGTGATCCAGAAAACCTGCAATGGATCTGGTCCAGGATTCAAAACATTTGCTAGCAAATAGCAAATGATTTAAAGAAATCCATTCCAGGTTTTCTGGATCACTCAGCTTCACTGAAGAAAGTGTATTCTCTCCAGCCTTGGAGAGCTTTCATAAATCAGGGCCATTGAAACATCAACTAATGATAGACCAAAATGTATGACACATTTTTTCTAAATCCTATACATTAAACATGGGTTGCTTACGGAAACTTCAGGTGTCTCCTCTTCTGATTGTGGTAAATGTCCACCTGAGGGACCCTAAAAAAAAAAAAAACACAAATGGAACACAATGGGAAAGGTTCATTCCCCCTAACACATCCCAAAATAAACACTAATGGACCAGTTCTTGCCTACCTCCACAGTGGATGCAGCCCGTGAAAACTCTTCAGAACCAGCAGACATGGGTGTTCTACAAAGGCACATGATATATCACATCAAAATGAATGAATGTGGTAACAAGTCTTCACATATCAAAAGTCCCCAATATTTCGCACACGCAACATTTCTTTGGACATATTAAGCTCACACATTCCCAAAGGGAGGCTGCACCAGAATCAATGTCAAACAAGATATACCATGAAGGTTCATGAAGGTTCATCTTACCAGGAGGAAGGCCAGTGTCATCTTGATGCGAAGTGACATCCTCATCATCCACATCACCCCGAGCACAGAGGGCAGGAGGGGACTGCTGTGTCTCAGGGCATACTATTGTAAAAAAAATGGAAATACACACATTGTTAATGTAAGTCAAAAGAAGGTAAAAATACACCAAAGAGGTCATTTTCCAAAAATGATCTCATATTTCACCCCCCCAGCAAAAAAACGTAAAATCACAATGCTATTTTGTTCTCAATGCTAATGACTAAACTGTTGTAATCCCACAAAATTGCAAAAATCTATTCACATTGGTAATTAGGTAATGTAAAAGGTTTGAACTTACATGGTTGGCAAGCATCGAAGTCATCCCGGTAGTCCACTCCTGCCACCATTTCTGGCCCAATGAATGGCAACGCCAATCTTTCATACTCCCTGAGACGCTGCACAAGATGTTCAGGATAGGTCCCACTCCTTCCGGCCTCTGTGGCCAGGACTCTTTTGATACCTCTGAAGATGTCACTCACACGTTTTTGACACTGGGTAATGGTCCGTTGTATACTGCCCACTGCATTTACACACTGAGTCCCTGCCTTACAGCATGGGAAGTCTGGGAGTGCAAGTCCCCATGGAGTCTAGGAAAATGTTGTACGTAGGACTCCATGAGGGCTGCATTTTGCTCAGGAGTGAAGCTGGTTGCCTTGGAAGCAGAATCCCTGGTCCTGCTCAAACTGGCTGAGGTGCCAGGTTGAGGGACCAGGGTCCTAGATGTTACTTGGCGTGCTTCACAGAGCAACCTAGCTGGCCTGAGGGACCTGTCTGTTGGTCTATGGACTGAATACCCTGGGGTGGAAGTGGTGGTGGTGGTGGCCATGGTGGAGGAATAAAGTCAATGGTGTATTCTTACTTTTTCTTGTTGCACCCTTTGTTCTTTTTCTTTTTTCTCCCCAAATTTTGGTTTGCATGAGCAGAATGGCTAAGAAACTGTGCAAATTTATAGGGATTCAGTACGTGCGCACGCAAGCCCGCACGTGCGCACGCGCATTCACATGTGCACCAGTTCAAGAATTTTGTTTGCTGTTGTCATGGATCTAAATTTGGAACTAGAGTTGCTCTTTACAACTGCTGTTGTGACATTAAACTCAACATTCCTTGTCATAACAGTAGAAGAGCAGCAGCAACAACAACAGCAACCAGAAGAGCAAGCTCATACTTCCCAAACGGTCCTGGCACCACGCATCTTCTTGGAGCGTAGCCGCCTGGAAAGTTTGCGTGACCAGGATGTCAAAAGGCGTTTTCGCCTGTCTCACCAGGTCATCCTAGACCTGTACAGCTTGCTGGAAGAGAAAATTGCTCCAAAAACTAAGAGAAGCCAGGCAGTGCCAGGAATGACCAGGCTCTTGGCCACTCTGTATATTTTAGGAAGGGGTTCCTTTCAAACCTCCTCGGCCTTAATTTGTGTACTAAGCCAGCCTACAGTTTTCAGGGTTTTTACGAAGGTCATCAATGCCATTGAGGACCTTATCCCACTATATATTCATTTTCCTCAAACAGCTCAGGAGTGGAGGAATGTCAAGGTGGATTTCTTTAGGCGAGCGGGATTTCTGAATGTTTTGGGGGCCATTGACTGCACTCATGTGGCCATTCAGGCCCGTAAATTGCAGGAAATTGCGTTTCGCAACCTGAAGCGATATCATTCACTGAATGTCCAAATAGTCTGTGATGCCAACAGGAAAATCATGAGTGCACTCAAAGGTTTCCCAGAATCATGCCATGATGCCTATATACTGCGTCAGACAGCCCTCTACCAGAAATTCATCTCTGGAGAAATGTCTGAGGGCTGGTTAATAGGTAATGTATAATGGCATTACTGTAATACAACTAACAGTAGTCAAATCCTAAAGACACCTATTATGTTGCTATGTCCCATTCCATTGTCAGAATGCCAGGCTATGACCTATATTCTATATATGTCATATTTTGTGCTAACTAGTGTTGTTGTTCGAATTCGGGTCGTCCTAATGTTCGACCCGAATATGACCGTTTGAATTCGGGTGGACCCGACCCGAATTTTGCTGCATTCGAATACCCGAATTCGGCCCTCCCACAATGCACTCAAACAACTGGGGACCTCCCCCATGATAATGCCGTCCATACTCCGTCTCAGAGCCCACCGCCTCCTCCTCATGCTGTAAATGATGCTGCCGCCTTGCCAGTGACTGACTTTAGATGCCGGAAACTAATGCCGTCCACACGCCGTCTCAGCCCACCGCCTTCTCCTCCTGCTGTAAATGATGCTGCCGCCTCCCCAGTATCTGACTTTAGATGCCAGAAACGAATGCCGTCCACACTCCATCTCAGAGACCACCACCTCCTCCTCCTACTGCAAATAATGCTGCTGCCTTGCCAGTACCTGACTTTAGATGCCGGAAACTAATGCCGTCCACGCACCGTCTCAGCCCACCACCACCTCCCCCTGCTGTAAATGATGCTGCCGCCTCCCCAGTACCTGAATTTAGATGCCAGAAACTAATGCCATCCACACTCCGTCTCAGAGACCACCACCTCCTCCTCCTCCTGCTTTAAATGATGCTGCCGCCTTGCCAGTACCTGACTTTAGATGCCGAAAACTAATGCCGTCCACACTCCGTCTCAGCCCACCGCCTACGGAGATGATGAGAGAAGAGTTAAGACTTCGTCCACAGTAACAGGGCTGAGGGAGGCCAGTGATGATTTACAGGTGAAAGGGGTGGGTATGGTTTTTACAGCTGACAAAGGATACGGGCAGCTTCCATGGCTTATGACAGCTGTGCGTCACCCCCGGTCTGAAGCAGAGGGTAATTACAACAAGGCACTGCAAAAAAGCCAGGGGGTTGTGGAGCAAACCATCGGGCTGCTAAAAGCATGGTTTCTGTGCTTGGCGCGGCCCGGTGGTGAGCTCCTATACGTGCCGTGGAAAGCTGCCCGAGTCATCGTGGCATGCTGTCTCTTGCACAACCTGTGCCTGCACCATGGGGATTCCTGGGACATTCCAGAGGAACTCGACATCCTGCCTCTGGCTCCCAAAGCACAGCAGAGGGACGTCGAGTCAGAGCTGAACTGATCGCTAATCTCTTTACGCGTGAGTATTTACATTTGTTTACAATGCATGTATTACATATTTCAGCACATCATGTTTGGGTTACAAACCAACCTAGGAGTGTAAGAATTTTGGTAATGGGTACAATGTAACCTAAAAAAGTAACACTTACCCAAAAGAAGATGAAGCATTAAAGAATCTAATTGACCTGTAATGGACTGTAGATGCGCACAGAACAGAGAGCAGGTGTGCGCTAATTAATTGCTATGATCTTACCATTAGCTTAACAGATCCTCCATAATCGCGCAGCTGAAATATAATCGCCCTAATTGGCAGATTCGGGACCCCAATTGCTCATTATTAAGGCAGGAATCCGGCTGGCAGTGAAAGCGTGTGTACTAGCGCACTCGGCTCCGGACCGCGGGAAACTGGTTCGCTGAAAGCGCGAGCGTACGCACATTTCATTGATGAATCAGGCCATAGGCCTGGGGGGGTGGGCCCTTGTTGGTTCACACTGATGGTTTGGCTTTATCGAGATATCAGTTTGTGGTAGTTTTTAGAAGATGTTTATGGGAGGAGGGGGTGGAGGCAGGAAAATTTTACTCGCATTCATTCAGAATAGTGGCGGCTACGGAGGCAGCTCCGTGGGGCCTTGGGGAGGAGGTTATTCAGCGCATTGGTCACTAGGAATCTCATCGTTTTAGGTCATACGTGCGGCCTCATATGCTGTGATGGGTGTGTGTGTGTGTGTGTATATGCATGCACATATTTAGGTGTGTGTGTGTGTGCATGCACATATTTTGGTGTGTGTGTATGCATGCACATATTTAGGTGTGTGTGTGTGTGTATGTGTATGCATGCACATATTTAGGTGTGTGTGTGTATAAGCATGCACATATTTAGATGTGTGTGTGTGTGTGTGTGTGTGTATATGAATGCACATATTTAGTGTGTGTGTGTGTGTATGCATGCACATATTTAGATGTGTGTGTATATCCAAGCACATATTTAGATGTGTGTGCGTGTATATCCATGCACATATTTATATGTGTGTGTGTATATGCACGCACATATTTAGGTGTGTGTGTGTATATGCATGCACCTATTTAGATATGTGTGTGTGTGTGTATGCATGCACATATTTAGGTGTGTTTGTGTGTGTGTATGCATGCACATATTTAGATGCGTGTGTGTGTATATGAATGCACATATTTAGTGTGTGTGTGTGTATATGCATGCACATATTTACATGTGTGTGTGTGTGTATGCATGTATGTAGAAGCAGATTACATTGTAATATGCCTTTAAATTTTCCTCACATCACTGGAAGAGGACTCATC
>NC_092870.1:8552748-8570248 GCF_032062135.1 Pyxicephalus adspersus | reverse complement strand
CACTGGCTCGCTACACAAAGCCTTCTTTAATGGCTCAAAGGCAGCTTCTGCTTCTGGGGACCATTTAACTATTACTGATTCCTTCCCTTTTGTCAAATTTGTCAGGGGAATGGCCTGGGATGCAAAGTGAGGAATAACGCGCCTATAATAGCCGGCTATCCCCAAGAAAGCACGAATCTGCTTTATATTAATTGGGTGTTGCCAATTCTGGATGGCCTCTACTTTCTTTTCCTGAGGCTTTATTATTCCTCTTCCAATGGTGTACCCCAAATATTTGGCTTCTTCTAGCCCAATAGCACACTTTTTAGGATTCGCGACACACCCTGCTTTACTTTACTAAATGCGAGGCCCAATCTGCAATGAGTAATTACGTCATCCAGGTAGGCCGCAGCATATTTTTGATGGGGTTGGAGTACCTTATCCATCACCCGCTGGAACGTAGCTGGAGCATTATGTAACCCGAATGGCATATTTCGGTACTGGATTGCTCCGTCAGGGGTCACAAAAGCAGTTTTCTCTTTAGCTGACTCAGACAGGGGGATCTGCCAATATCCTTTGGTTAGATCTAAGGTGGTCATGTATCTAACAACCGTCTATCCGGGGCATAGTATAGGTATCAATCAACTCGTCTGTCCGGGGCATAGTATAGGTATCAAACTTTGTGATCTGATTCAGCTTACTGTAATGGTTGCATAATCTCCAGCTCCCATCTGGTTTGGGGACTAACACAATTGGGCTGGACCAATCGCTATTGGACTCCTCTATAACCCCCAATTCAAGCATTTTTTTAACTTCTTGACGTATTACCTCTCGCCTAGCTTCAGGAATCCGGTAGGGTTTCAATCTTACCCTTTCACCTGGAGGGGTGATAATATCATGTGTAGCCATGGATGTTTGTCCAGGCAAGTTGGAGAACATATCCCTATTTTGGAGCACAAAATCTCTTGCTTCCTGTTGTTGACTCTTTGACAAAGCGTCCAGTATCCAGACTTCTGAAATTACCGAGTCAGACCGAGCAGGTAGCTCTGTGGTCCTCACTATTAATGCTTCCCTTTCTTTCCATGGTTTCAACAAATTCACATGATAAATTTGCTCTGGTTTCCACCCACCTACCAGGTTGGCTAATCTTATAATTTACGTCACTAAATTTTTCCATGACCTCATAGGGGCGCTGCCATTTGGCTAGGAACTTACTTTCCACCGTGGGAACTAGTACCAAAACTCTATCCCCAGGAGCAAATGTACGGATACGGGCACCCCGGTTACAAATTCTCTGCTGCGCCAACTGCGCTTGGGCCAGATGCTCTTTAACCAAGGGCATTACCTGCACAATTTTGTCCTGCATTTGCGCCACATGCTCGATGACACTTCTATGAGGGGAACTTTCACTATCCTATGTTTCCTTAGCAATATCTAACAGTCCCCTGGGGTGCCTCCTATATAGTAATTCAAAGTGAGAGAATCCAGTTGAGGATTGGGGATCCTCCTCATTAGCAAACATCAAATAGGGGAGTAGACAGTCCCAATTTTTCCTGTCTTTATCTACTACCTTCCGCAACATCTGTTTTAAAGTTTTGTTAAAATGTTCCACTAAGCCGTCTGTTTGAGGGTGATACACCGATGTGCGTAGCTGTGTCACCATTAGGAGTTTACAAAGCCCTTTAGTTACCCGGGACATAAACGGGGTTCCCTGATCAGTAAGTACCTCTTTGGCTACGCCTATTTGGCTGAAAACTTGGAACAGCTCCCAGGCTATGGTTTTAGCAGAGGTATTTCGGAGAGGAATTGCCTCAGGATACCAAGTAGCATAGTCCATTATGACTAGGATATATTGATGGCTCCTGGCTGACTTGAGCAATAGGCCAACTAAATCCATGGCAATCCTCTCAAAAGGGACCTCAATGATGGGGAGGGGAACCAAAGGGCTACGAAAATAATGGCATTGGGGTGGACACCTGACATACTGTCCCGGAAGCACAGTACATCTCCACCTCCTTGGCGACCCCTGGCCAATAAAACCTCTGGACTATTCACTCTCTGGTTTTCTCAGCCCCCAGATGCCCCCCTAGAAGGTGCCCATGGGCCAGGTCTAACACCAATTTCCGGTACGGCTTGGGTACCACTAGCTGTTCAATGGTTTCCCCCCCCACTTTGTGACACCTGATAGAGTAGGTCCCTTTCAATAATAAAGTATGGGAATGCAACCCTCTTGTCTGGATGCACTAGGTTCCCATCAATTTTTACGGCATTTTTCCAGGCTTTAAACAGTGTGGGGTCTTTCAATTGCTCTGTAACAAAGTTCTCTCTATGTAGCTGTAGGTCAGAGAATTCCAGGGTTTGCTGGCTTTTCCCCGAAGTTGCCAGTTGTTCCCTAGGGTTAACTGTTTCCCCTGCTAGCACAGACGAAGGAAACCCCGGATTGCCCCCACATTCATCAGAGGACTCCTCAGTAGCCCCATGCTCTGAGGATGCCAGCACTGCATGGGGTGGGTGATCCCAGAACTCCCAGAATTTGGGGAAATCCCTCCCGATGATTGCATCATATGGTAAGTGGGAAACTAACCCCACCTGATGACACAGTCTACCTAAGGAGGTCTCAAAAGACACTGACATCACAGGATACTCCCTAGTATCCCCGTGTACACATGTTAACCCTACGATTTTAAGACAGGATGTCGCTGTAGCCACTAGCTGTAGTAGTTACCTAGTAGTTACCACACTACCTGAGTCTAACAGCCCCACAATCGGTTTGGTGTTCATATACATTTTACACCAATATTTTTCATCGCCCCGTATAGCAGGGCATGCAACGGTGGCAAAAAGAGACCGACATCTGCCACTCAGAAAGTCGCAGTGCATTGATTCATCTACCACAAGGCATATGCAGCAATATGTCCTTCTTCCCGGCAGCGGTAAGAGATAATAGGTTTGGCTCCCCTTTTTTGCTCCCTCCACTCCCATCCCTTGGTTCACACTTACCCACAGCTGGGGATGGTCTGGTCTTGGAGTGGAAAGTCCTTGAGTACTGACCGAAGCGGTTAAGTTCCCGGCAGCCAAGTACCTTTCCACTAGGTCCACCAGCTTGTCGGCTGACGACGGGTCTAAATGGCTCACCCACTTTTGTATGTAAACAGGGAGGGACCTTAAGAACTGGTCCATGACTACCCGTTACACAATTTGCAGTCCTGACAACAGCTCCGGTTGTAGCCACTTCCTTGTTAGAAGTATCAGGTCATACATCTGATCTGGGAGGTTTTCCTGCTCGATAGGACCAGTTATACACTCGTTGGGCCCGGACAGCCAGGGTGACACCCAGCCATGCCAGTATTTCTGCCTTAAGGCCGACATAGTCGCTTGCTACAGACCGCTCTAGGTCATAATTGGCTTTTTGGGACTCTCCAGATAATAACGGGGCCATTAATCCTGCCCACTATTCCCTAGGCCATCTTTCCCTCTCGGCAGTTTCGTTCAAATGTGGTCAAAAACACCTCAGGATCATCATCTGCAGTCATTTTTTGCAACAACTGGCTTACCCGGAAAAATGGCGAACGCCCAGCACCACTCTCGGCGCCAGCCTGCTCTCGTAAAGATATCTAATGTATTTCCAACAATTCCTTGTGGCGGGCTCCCGCTTTTTCCAGGCCTAGCAGTAATTGTTGGTTAGTATGTTTTTTGCTCCGCATTGGCCTGCTGTTGGTTGGCATTTGCGAAAACAAGCTGTTTTAGTATCTCCTCCATGCTGGCTTTACAAACACCCGCTTATAAAGCTGCTCGCATTCTTCACCATATGTGAGATCGCCCGTAGGGGTTCCAACAGGAAACAGGGCCAGCAGGTTATCTGTGCAACAAGGATTTTTATTCACTAATACTATTTACACACAAAAACCGGCAAAATAAAACAGATAGCAAAAATAAAGCTTGGCCACTTGACTGTGACAAGGCAGAGACCCGGCATACAGTGCCCTCCCCCCCCAAAAAAACCCTCAAATGACAACCCCACTCGAATGATAGTTAAATGGCCGAAAGGCCTTTTATTAATACATTTTCTCAAAACAATTAAAAAGAGATAAACATTTTCCATAAATAACCAAACAAATAAATAACCATAAATAACCAAATAACAAATAACTAACATAAATAACAAGTCACATAACAATACAAATACATAAATAACACTCATTTTCTTATAACCTTGACTCAATGAACCTACTCTCCTGGTTACTGGTCCTCGAATGCCCCCTCTACTATACCCCAAACTTATTTGGGTCTGCACCGCTGTGATATGTATGCTCCCAGCCACACCACAAGCTCAGGAACGATATCAGCAGCACTCGCAGCCCAGACCCATCAACTACCAATAACCAAATTCCAGAGAGACCCATACCAAAGATGAGCCTCTCACCCCCACTGAAATAGACCAGAAAACCATCTTCCTTCAAGGACCTCACCGCCATGGCGCCACAAGAGCGACCCCTTGCCCTTGTGCGCCTCTCCAAACCCGGACCGCCCTCTGAATCCCATCTTGCAGTCCCAAACACCCTAAATCCATTCCAACCGCTGACAAGTGTACCCCATTTTTCTCCAGGTACAAACCACAATCCACTCCAATTCCCTCCCTGGTCTCTTCCCCAGATTGTTTCCCCCTGCATGTAACACTACAACATTAGGACTCCTATCCCACCATAAGTATCGCTGTATCTCAGGCAGCACCCTGCACCATAGCATGCCGGGCACCCCGATCCACCGAATCACAGCGTCTGAACGAGGGATTCCGACCGTCAGGCCGTAATGCAGCTCTCTTGGCCCCGCAGCACACATAAGAATGCCCCAGGATTCACACTAGGCACTGGGCACCACCTAAAATAAATAGCAAAATTACAGATTGCCAACAAACTCCACCAAACCCCCCCTTCCCCTCCCGGACCTACACACCAAACCACCCCCCCCCGCTTCCACCCCCTCTGCCCTCAAAAACCGCCTAAAATTGATATCTAGACAAGGCTAAACCATCCTCATGTACCAACACAGGCCCCGCTCCTCGCGGGCTGATTGCCAAAAACTCCTCCACCGCCTCCACTGGGCAAACCAAACCACCCCCAGACCCACTAAAACAATATCCACTCCCTTACCCGCCTGATCCGTCTTGGATTGATCCAAACGAATCTTCATTTGACCCCCCCCACAGACATCATCACCCACCTGGCTTCTGAACCGCCTGACTAACCAACTCTCAGAAGAGTTAACGCAAAAGCCACCCTAAACAGCGCCACCTCATACCTTGACCTACAAATCCCACTCAAACTCCCGACCTCAGCCACCAACAAAGGAAAAGACACGGGCCTACGCCCATCCACCGCCCACTTCCCCCTTCTAAAACCTTTTACTACCTGTCAAACTAAAAATTCCTTGCTCAAATCCCTGATCCCTAACAATTTAAATAAAAAGTCCAAACCCGCTAATTTTTTGTTCAAAACCGCTACCGACACCCTTTTTTTGAAACATCTACACAAAAAGTAAATCAGTATCCCTAACATATCATCCTCTGTCCTAGCCCCCCCGCAATCCTTACAAAAATGCCACCACTCCCCCCAGACGACTGAATAGGCCTGCCACATCGCCTGGCTCACAGAACGCTGAATCATACCCGCCATTACTCCAATGGAATCCTCCAAAGATCCTGCGGGCATGGGACACCTCGACTCTCCACCTCTGGAACCAACTGCCGAAACCGATCCCACTGCAACCGAGACAAAGAATCGGCAATGGTGTTAACAGATCCAGGAATATGAACCGCACACACAACAATATTCCATCGCGAACAACAAAAAAACACCTGTCTTAACAAACGAATCACTGGCGGCAATGAAGCAGAGTAAGCGTTCACCGCCTGCACTACCCCCAAATAACTATAGCATAAGCGGATCCTTTTATTCGCCAGATCTTTACCCTACAGTTCCAGAGCCACCACAATAGGAAACAATTTCAACGCCGCCTAATTGGACACCAATCCCGCCTCCTTCCATGACTCTGGCCACACCTCCGCGCTCCATTTCCCTTGCCAAAACGCCCCATACCCTGCCGATCCCGCCGCATCGGTAAACAACTCCAATTCTACATTGGACACTGGCCCCTCCACCCACACCGACCGCTCAATGTACTGACTCAAAAACCTCTTTCAAACCGCCAAATCATCCCCCAGCTCTATTCAGCCGAATAAAATACCCCGGGCGACTCACCCCTGCAGTAGCTGCCGCCAACCTCCGCACAAAAATATGCCCCATCGGCATAATCCGGCAAGCAAAATTTAACTTGCCTAAGAGCGACTGCAGTTCCCTCAATGTGAGCTTCCTGCGGTCACAAGCACTGCTCACCTCCTTCCGCAGAACCTCCAATTTATCAGCAGGCAAACGGCACTCCATCGCCATGGTATCAATTGTGATGCCCAAAAAGACAAACTCCCGTCGTCGGACCCTCAGATTTGTCTTTTGCTAACGGGACCCCGAACTTGTCAGCCAGAAACTCAAACTCGTCGCCACCAACACTCTACATCCCGCCTGCTCCGGCGGCCCAATGAACAGGAAGTCATCCAAGTAATAATTGACGGAGTCCACTCTAGCCACTGTGGAAGGCAATAGCCTTATTCACGAAGCATCAGGAGTCCCTTGTGTTCAGTGAAGCAAAGTTTCTTTATTCATGCATGGAGATTCTCACAATCAGTTGACACGTGCTCAGGGCACACTGAAGGAGAAGTCTGACATTCAGCCTAGAAGCTCCCATATTTATACAGAACAAAACATATAGTATTGTATAGAAATGTTACACATCAGCAAACATGATTAATATCCCTTGTCAGCACTGCGGTTGTTGTTGTTTCATTCAGCCTTGAGCCCTGTTCCTCCTTAAGATGTGACAAACTGCCCAGCTGCAAACTGTTTCCTTTAAGATAACATGCTTCCTCCCCCCATCCTGGGCGTTTAGGAAACCACAGGCCATAATTTAGCCAAGGTCATCATGTTCTTCTCATAAGGCGTAAGCAGATTTTTGATAACTATAAATCATATAGTAAGAATGCGTATATAGATTTTACCTTTAACACCACCTCCCTCACTGCCCATTCCAAAAATGTACTAAACGTTTCAAATAAGGCACAGGACAAGGAGCACCCCATGGGAAGGCAGCGGTCCACATAGGAGGCTCCTTCCCAAGCACAACCTAAAAATTTTTGACCATCCGGATGAACTGGCAACAAGCGGAAGGCCGCCTCTATGTCCACTTTCGCCAAAAGGGCACCCCTCCCAAACCTCCTCACCCACTTGAGTGCACTATCAAATGACGTGTAAGAGACCGAACAAAGTTGAGGGTCAATGGCTTCGTTCACCGAAGCCCCAGCCAAGAAAGACAAATGGTGAATAAGCCGAAACTTATTCGGCTCCTTCTTGGGCACCACCCCTAATGGTGACACCACCAAACCGTCCACCGGCGGATCAACATAGGGGCACCCCATTCTACCAAGCCCCACCTCCTTACTCAACTTCTCCCTCTCCCCTGGGTGTAACTTAGCCGATTTCAAATTCCTTGCTAAGGGTGGTGGCTCCCGCAGGGAACAAAGAATCTGAAAGCCCACTGAAAAACCTTCCTTCAGAAGACGCGGCCCTGTCCGGATACCTACTTAGGAACGGCCGCATGGGGCCTACCTTCACCGGTGTCCTCCCTTTTTCCAGCGACATCTGGACCTTTTCCACCGCCGAATCTGAAGCACCAGGCCGCTCCATGCACATTTTGCGCACTCATGTTTGAACCGACAGGCACTGCCAAACTTGCAGCCCCCCTCCTTAAAGGCCCAACACACACCCTTCTTCCGGAAGACCAAGGACCCGAAGGGTGACGGACCAACCCCCCCCCCCCCCCCAAAAAAAGCTGCGCGCCCTTTATCCCCAGCCTAATTTCCAGGATGGGTTTCAGCTGGGACAGTTACACTTGAATATCCCAAGGCCTCTTTAGCTCCCTCATCTGGCCAAGAAGCTTATTGTCATTCAGCCTGGTACTTCAGCACCCTTTTGGTCAAAAGGAAAACTGTCCGATTACACAGAAAAATACTCTGCATATAACCTGCATCTGGGGCAAATGTACCTATCATTCTGGATGAAACCCTGGGACTTCGTTTGCCAGCTGTTACACCATGAAAATTATTACATGTGTGTATGTGTATTTTTATGCATGCACATATTTAGATGTGTATGTGTCCATGCATGCACATATTTAATTGTGTGTGTGTGTGTATGGTAATCCATACACATATTTAGACGTGTGTGTATGTCCACGCATGCAAATATTTAGATGTGTGTGCGTATGTCTATGCATACACATATTTAGATTTGTGTGTGTGTATGTCTATGCGTGCACATATTTAGATGTGTGTGTATGTCCATGCATTCACATATTTAGTTTTGTGTGTGTATGTCCATGCATGCACATATTTAGATGTGTGTGTATGTCCATGCATGCACATATTTAGATGTGTGTGTNTGTGTGTGTGTGTGTATGTCCATGCATGCACATATTTAGATGTGTGTGTATGTCCATGCATGCACATATTTAGATGTGTGTGTATGTCCATGCATGCACATATTTAGATGTGTGTGTGTGTGCGCATGTCAATGAATGCACATATTTGGATTTGTGTGTGTATATCCATGCATACACATATTTAGATGTGTGTGTATGTCCATGCAGTCACATATTTAGATGTGTTTGTGTGTGTCCATGCATGCACATATTTAGATGTGTGAGTGTGTCCATGCATGCACATTTTTAGATGTGTGTTTGTATGTCAATGCATACACATATTTAGATGTGTGTGTGTGTGTCCATGCACACACATATTTAGATGTGTGTGTGTCCATGCATACACATATTTAGATGTGTGTTTGTATGTCAAAGCATACACATATTTAGATCTGTGTGTGTGTGTGTGTGTATGTCCAAGCATACACATATTTAGACGTGTTTGTGTGTATGTCCATGCATGCACATATTTAGATGTGTGTTTTTATGTCCATGCATAAACATATTTAGATGTTTGTGTATGTAAGTGAGGCCCGCAGCAAGGGAACTAGGCGTAGGGCCTACGTCATAGGGTGTAAGAGCAGCCCCTGTAGGTGTTTAAACGGTTAAGTTAGAATAGTGGAGGGGTAGGGGTGGAGTTAGAGAGGGGTCAGGTCGGAAGTGAAGAGGGAGGAGAATAGAGGGATAAATTAGGATGTTATTTGGAAGTGGGGGGACAGTTTTTGCGGTAAAGACAGGCCTGGCGTGTAATGACTTTAGGAAGGTAGTGGAAGGCCTGAATGACTGAGGGAGACAGGAAGCAGGCAGTGAGAGGGTTAATAGAAAAGCCTGGAAAGTTAGCATGAGGAAGAGGGAGGTGAAGGTGAGAATAAAGATGGGTGGAGAATAAAGGAGTTTTAAGGACAGGAATTTGAGAAGGAGCGTCGGCTGTGTGGGTGATAGTAGTAAAGCGTATGTACTTTTCGTCAAACTAAAAGTGACAGGTCGACACGCCCATTGCCCCACCCACTCCACCCATAATCCCTCCCATGCCCCTCCCAAGGCCATCCCACATCCATCCCATCTCCAGCCTACCGCCCTCCCCCTAGCCCGCCTATGTTCCACTCACTCTCCACCCATTTATCGTCTATTGTCCAGACATGTCCTGGCATGTCCAGTCATGTCCAGGGGATTTTAAAACAATTTACGATTATGTTTAATACTGTAAATAAAATAAAAGGCGTCTTATGTGTTTAAAACAAATTATCTTTATTTAAGTCGCTCAATGTTACATCTATTTATTATCACAGTAGGGTATGCATGTTTGATTGTAATTACAACAACGCAGACATAATTGTTTCAATCACTTTGCTACATAGTCACGTACAATGAGGTCATTTTTTCTAAAATCGTTCGTGAATGTTTTTAACCACCTGGGCGTTACACTGATGTCTAGATTTCTGTACCAAAAGCGGTACACTGTTTTTCATGAATTTTTTTTTTTAAATTGTAGACCTGTAACTTACAGAAATATGTCCGAACAGGGTTCTAGTAGATATCATGAATATAAAAAAAAGTTTGAGAAAGTCTGATTTAATAACGCTGGTAATTTCATAGTTATTAATTTTATTGAAAATCGTACAATACTTCTCTTCTGTTATTTATTTCAATAATATTGAATTGAATATACAATCATGTTAATAGTGTTTTGCGTAGGTTCCGCAAATCTAATTTCAGCCCAGAGATTCACGGTTTTTACTAGAGAAAAGTCCACCAGGTTCTTGATCAGCTGATAAATAAAAAGCGAATAAAGTGTAACCGTTCAAAAATTGTGAACAATCCACAACAAGCATTGTCAGCCTTTTGCTTGCCCGAAATATGTACGAGGGCCATATATTCGCGAACAGCTTAAGCACCTTGAAAATTAGGTTGAAACAGTTTTACAGGTATCTGCTGTCAATCCAAATATAAGGCGGCATAATTTACATTGTAGTGGTTGAAGCACAATGGATTTCTCTGGTAATTACCCGAAAACGAGTCGTTGTCCACAGACGCTAGTATTACAGTTTTTGGAATGTTTCCGAGAAAAAGGTTTTCGTGGTTCGATATGCGCGTGCCAGCAGGAATACTATACACTTTAAGAGATGCTCGATCGACCGAGTACTTTGCGTTAGCTGTTAACAGAGCGCGACTGTGGCCTATTCTTACAGCGGGCAATACTTGAACTCTTTTGACATACAGGGAGGCGTGTTGTATTTGTACTTTAAATTGGGTACCTTCAGCAGACATAAGGCAGAAAGAATCTTTGTTTCTGGTCAGCTTTATCTTTAGATCTAATCCATTCAGTATCAGCTTCAGTTGATTAAATATATCGGCGTAAATGGGGCCCATTAATTCAATGCTTCTGGAACGTACCGTATATTGAGACCTCTTGATGAAGCCGTCATTATGCCCGTCAAGAGGGGGGAGGATGACGCCGTCAAGACCACGTTTTCTTTTCCATTGTTTTTTTCTAATTTGTACAACAGCCGAGCCTTCCTGCTCATGCTTCGGTCTATTTTTTCTATCCATAGCGGCTGACAATGCTTTGGCGACAACGTCTCTGGCGATGTTCCTAGCCGCTGTTTTTACATGCGGTTTTACAAGGGCCACACCTTTCTTGAACAGAGGAACTACCCTACGGAACAGACCCCCAAATAGTCCAGCGATGCCGGCGCCGTGCATGAATTCATCGCCATGGAAACCGTCCAAACAATGGCCAGCTTGCGTTATGTAATAATGGGTATATGCAACTGGGTCACTGTACACTCTCTGGGACAGCATTTTTAATACGTCGTCACCGCACGAGGTCTAAAGTGTAATCGAACAATCGTTTTTCCGTATTTGAATTTAACAGGTTTAGCTTGATCCGATAGTATCGAAATTGTAATGGTGTCAAAGTGTTGTTTGCAGAGAGATATATAGTCAGGCCTAGTATACTTTTGCGTAACGTTGTCACCATTTTTTCCATTAATCTCAACAGTTTTTAAAAGTTGTACATAACTATCGCCAACAAGCTGATGTTGAATTATATCAGTATAAACAAACATTGTATAAAACCCCACCATCAAGGGGGACTTTTTGGACTTCTTCCGCGTAGAATGATCCTTGAATAAGCTCATCAGCAAGGTCTTTCAACTTATAAAGAGGCCTGTGCCCTTTAGTGTTTATAGTGTAAACAGTAAATATCTCATCCGTATAGGTTTGTTCATAACCCTTCGTGAATGGCCCCTTATAACAAACAATTCTAACTTGATCGCCTATTTTTAATAAAGGTTTACCTTTTTTATTAGCCGCGTAATCGCCGTAGATATTTTTCCAAATGGTTAAAGAGTTCTCTTTTGTCACATCAACAGGGCGACACCTTATGCTTCTGTGGTAAGAATGATTATAACTATACACCAGATCTTGCAACTTGTCAAGTCTGAAGTTTCCTGGGTGTCCGGCCACTTATCATAAATACCTGCTGAAAAGCGGCAGCCACTGTTGCACCTGTTTTATTGGCTAGTCCTGACACCCACGCAAATTTTGAAAATATATCCACGCCCCTAATATATATTTTACACCATCATTTTCTTTTGAAAAATCTATCATTGACACAAGATCGGCCTGCCGCTGACCGTCTATATCTGACACCACAACTTTGTTCCTTTTAATTGCTTTTATCACCTGTTTGTGTAGCGTATAGGTATCTTCATTGTTCAACCATTTTTTCACGGAACCTTTACTTAAACCAAATTTCTATACTTCCCTGAATAAGGCATCAACACCACCGTAAGGCTTTTGGTGTATAGTACTGTTTTCTCAATATCTCATTTTTTGCAGGCATTTTAGAGACCGATTTTAAGACCGACTACCCTGATGCATCCTCATGGGTAGTTTATATACTAAATGCAATTGCGTCATTTCAAGATAGTAGATTTATTATATTGAAAATAATAAAAAGACTTTATTAAAATTTTTTTACACTTTACAAAACATTTTTATTTAATTTTGTGACACCTTATATAGATGATATAAAAATATGACAACATTTTATTATTTTTTATTTTTTTATTGATTAGTAACATATTTTATTAAATGCTTTAATTCAAAACAATAGTTATTTAAGTATATACAGAAACACGTAAAACAGATTAGCATACATAATTTTTAAAACAACAAACCATGCCTGGGAAATTTTTATACTCATTCGAAGTAAAAATTATAATATTATATTATATGCCATGCAGTCTGTAACAAAGGAGCCGCTCTCTTTTTAGGTGAAGGTGTTGTGAACAACGGCTGTCTAAAAGGACTGCTTTCATCGCTTAACTTCTTTATAACCTCCACCTTTTCAGTATATTTTTTTGGCGCTCTCTAAGAGGGATCTTTCCTTTAAGGATATTGAGAGCAATTTCACCAATTGCGGATATCAAATCATTATTGACGTTGCGTAAAATTGATTTCTTGACAGCCGGTTTTGTTCTGACTGGCGCTTTTAAAAGATCCCAATTACGCCGTATCTTGTTAGACATCTTAACAAAAGCCCCTTTGCCACCAAGAATTACCGGACTGTTGAGAAAAGTCGTAAGCGGCTGGAAGGTCTGGTGGGAACAAGCCCGTTCTTAAACGTAGTTTCTCAGGACAGTCAGACCTTTAATCTACAAGTAAATACCCATAAGGAGCGTGTGTAGCGTCTTCAAAAGCCTCTAAAAAGAAACGTGTTTTTCCAGGGTACATTTGTTGCGCCAACGTAATAACTTGTAAGTAACTAAGTAATTTGTCACAAGGGCTCTTACCCTGACAAAACACATTTTAAACGAGGTACATGATGCTCAAATTTCTGTGGTGAACATATTTGGTAAATGCATTTTGCATTTCAAGATTATCACAAGGGGCCTCCATAAGATCATCAACAACTGCTAAATTTACCTTGTCGGGTGGGAATAATGTATCATCTGTAAAATTTTGAGGTAATCCCTCGATAAACCTGATATTTGTAAATAAACGAGAGAGAGGCCCAGATTCATCATGCAAAATCGGAAGGTCGCTGGCGCATCCGTATTCGCAATCCGAAATCGAAAGCCGTCGCGCAATTCAGCAACTGAATGAGCTTGCGCCCGGAGCTGCGCAGCCCCGGCAGCTTTACACTGGCGAGCTTGGAATAAAAGTCACTGTTCCCTTAAAAAAGCCTTATTTCTTTTCTGTTAGGCAAGAGTTAACCGAGTTTAACTCCTCTACATAGGCGCCTATATAAAAGCTTACGATGCCTGATCGGAGGAGCCGCCCTCGGGTAAATCTTGCGACTGCCCGCGCGCGAAGCCTCGGCTTTGCCATCAGACTAGATTTTCCCACAAAAGTCACAAGCACACACACGTTCTTTTGTTTGCTTCTTATGTATATGTGTGTGTGTGTGCAGGATTGGTGGTAGAAAGGAGGTATATTTGCCCAAGATTCCTCTCCTATGTGAAGTAGCAGGTGGAAAACTACTGTGAGGTAATTAATTAAGCAGCACTAAGGGTGGGGTTATAACAGAGCCAGGAACTCAGTCAGTCTCTGTCTGCCTGGGGACACAGGTAGTTGGACTGTGTGAATGAACTCAGACCTGAGTACAAGGTTGCCGAAAGCTTTGTTTGGAGCTGACAGGGAGAAGCCCTCCAGCTGATAGACAGGAACGTCGGATGTATGGTAAGTGCCGGACAGGAGAAGTTTTTTTTTTTGCTATTTTTGTTATGTTATCCGCAACCTTTAAATAAACCTGACTACAAGTCAGCTTAACACCTTTACCTCAGTGTGTGGTCTGAATTGGATGAATCAGACAAGTGTCCTTTGGCCCCAGTAGAGGTGATCCTGAGCTAACCCCTCACAATATATATATATATATATATATATACCATTTTGGCTTTACATGGAAGTGTGGGTTTACATGTGTTTTGTTTGTTCTTTTTAAATAATTATTTTGTAATTTACTGTAAAGTTTTTAGTGATGTGTATTATTTTTTATTTTGGTTGTGATGTGTTTTTAGATTTTATTTTGACCTTTTAGCAAATGTTTCTTTTGAATAAAGTTATTTCTAAAATGTTGTTTGTTTTTTGGGGGTTTGTGAGCTCCTTTCCAATCTCTCAGGACACACAGTTTAAAAAGACAATTATGATTGTTTTTAAGCTGTTCCTCCCCCTGAATTATTTGGAAAACAGTTTTATCAGTAGTCCTCATTAAGGTTTTTTTTTTTTTTTTGTATTTTGCATGTTTTGCTTCATATGCATACGCATGTATGTAAAGACATGAGTGCACATAAAGCCAAACATTTATGTATGTATGCATTTAGATGTGTGTACATATACATAGAAAAAAGAAATTAGATCAGAAATAGGCGCACAAGAAGCCGGCCGGCTGTTTTTTTCCTCCGCCGGCCGGCTTCTTGTTTCAGAGATCACCCGGCGCTGGAATGAGAACGACGCTGGATGATCAGCGGGACCAGGTAAGAAGCCGGCCGGCGGAACACAAGATGGAACACGTCGACGGAGGACGACGCTGGAACACGAACCCGATGCTGGATGAGCACAGGGGGACCAAGATTTTCCCTACATTAAAATACCCAGGTAAGTGGGGATTTTAATGTACGGAAAATCCCGGGCTTAACGAAAAGAGCAACTTTTTTTAGCCCGTACGAAGGTCGGGCCTAACGGTCGGGAGGTTAATCAGGAAGTTGGAGAGAGAGACATCATGCCGCGCCTGTTGCTTGGAGAGAGGGACCTGCGCTTTATTATAAAAGTTAGTGATTTTTTTAGAAAAGTTTTAGGAGGAGGAGGAGGAGGAGGATGAGGAGGGGGGGCGGGGGGGAATCTTTTTACTAGAATTAGCCTAATTTTGTCCATGTTTGAAGGTGTTTTATGCATCATGCATGTTTGAAACACATTGCAATGCGTTTTATGCATCATGCATGTTTGAAACACATTGCAATGTGTTTTTACGCTGCTTCTCATATTTCTCAGCCTAAGAACTCTCCATCTTTAATCCTACACATGTCCTAAACCCTTGTTTGCAACTACTTGAAATGTTGAAGATCCTACTAGCTACTAATCAACCACATTTCTCGGAGGTTGTTGCAGTGCACTTCAAATGCTTGTAATTTGGTGGCCTGGGATATGAGTGTCCTCATAGGCTGCAAGATATAACATGCAGAATTCCCACACACAGATATCGCACTGTGCCCATGATGTCGTTACACATGCCCACAGTGGATATATTTTACCAAGCAGTTTTTTATATAGAAGCCACAGCATAGCTATAGAATGGGGGAGGGACAGCCTGTATCCCCATCTCATTCTAGCTGCGCTCACTGCCCAGCTCTTATCGGCAGCTGGAATCCTCTGCACGGATGACAGCTGAGAATGGAGCGTTCTCAATTGTTCTTTCAATGGAATACAGCTGCAGATGAGAGCTGAGTAGAGGTCCACACACCTAAAGTTGGCTGTTCACAACTATGTACATGCACATATTTTGATGTGTGTATGTATGCTTTGTAAGAATCTTCATGATTCTACCCCATTAAGCTCAATCAGAGGTAGATCATTTAAAGAGCACTAATTTGCCTCCTCTCTATCACACAAGGCTGGAAATGATCTTTGTCCGGAGGACAGTGGAAGCCTTCTGCTAGAATGTCCTCTGGCTAGCTGACACCACAATCCTGATTTTGGTGAAGGCACATCATTCTACTGTCTCACATAGATATTCCCGTGTTTTGTATTTCTCCACTTTTTTTATAGATCTTTTTTTTCCACGTGTCAGCAAAATAAATCCACATGTGCTGCATTATCTGACCCAGTGCGACAGTGCTTACATTTTGCCCCTAGATTGTATGTATGTCTGTCTGTCTGGCACTTACTACCACTTCACTAAAACTGGATTAACGGTGTTTACATCTAGGAGCACAATTATTGGTTTTACAATGGTTTAAACAGGATTAAGCTTAGTGAGCAACTGGAAGCTTCTTAGTAATAGTAATAGTATACCCATATATATCTACACACAATATTAACAAACAGTTTACATTTGCAATCAAACTATGCAATTTGCACCAGAAAATATATAAATCAGTCAATGATTTAGTTCTCCCTTTTTTTTGTTTTTTTTTCCTTTTAACAGGTGTTTGGTTGTTGTCAAAATAACTCACATTTTGTTTATCTTTTTCTATAGACAATGATTCGCAAGAGATATGACCAGCAGAGGTCTATCTTTGTCAAGAGACAAATAGCAGAGAGTCTGGCAGACAGCTCTGGACCCCTGCAGGGAGGTGCCCAACTGTGGTCCAGATCCAGCATGTGTGGAGCGGCCTGAAGCGGAGGAGACCCGATTTGGTGCGTGAAGTGAGGGACCGCATCCTGTCTGGTAAGTTTGGCATTTTGTCTTCTCCTCTTGTTAAGGACTGGTGTTTTAGAATGTTTGTGTAAAGTAGTATTGTTTAGCCTAGAACTGTTTTGTTTTTCACTTCCTATATTTTACTACCCTTATTAATTTGGTATATTTGATTGTTATTACAGTTAACTCTCCATCACGCCGGCTCAGAATAATCCAGCGGCCGCATAGGTGCCTGGCCATCCCCCAGGATGTGGAGGAGGAGGAGACATCCCCGGAGGAGGAGCCGGTTGTGGAAGAGGTGCCATCCCTGGAGGAGAAGCCATCTTCTGAGGAGGAGCCCGCTGCACCACATCCGCAGCCAGAGTCCTCCGATGAAGGAGAGGAGGCGGCCGAGGCCATGGAGATTGCTGGTAAGCTAACCTTAAAATCAACTTTTGTAACATATGTTGAAATTCAACACATTCCCACACTACTTTCACCATTTTTCATTACAAATACAAAGAAAGATCTAGCAGGATTTCATGTAGCTTCCAGTCATGCATCAAATGAACGTTCTTTCTAGGGTGTTGGCTA
>NC_092870.1:8550097-8552316 GCF_032062135.1 Pyxicephalus adspersus | reverse complement strand
CTTATGAAAACCCACAACCTTCATTGACACCAAACCTTTATTGCACCCAGGATTCACCTTTCTTTCTTGTTTTGCTCTGTGTAAACAGCAAAACAGTCATAACTTGATGAGATAACATATTTTACATTCTTTAGCACTGTGCAGTTTATGTACTAGTTGCATGTTATACTGTTCCATTTGGTCAGTACTTACCTCTCTTATTTTTTTTTGGTCTCCTTCTACAAACACAGCCAGTTCCACATCGAGGGAGGCAGCCATGCCACCGGAGGAGCTTCCAACCCCCCCCCAACACCGCCACCCCGGCGACATGGCAGACATTCTCCTGGTAAGTTTATATTTTCATTAGTTTGGTTTTTAAAAGGACAGTACTTTTAAAAAATGTTTGGACCAAACTCTTCCAGTTAATCTATTATTTGTTTTTCCTCACCCACCAGGAAGTAGCCAGGAAAGCCTGTATTGGCTGCACAGGAGGATGTCTGCCCTGGAGCAGCACTTTAGGCTGGACCCTCCTCGGGATGTGCCCAGGCGGTACAGCATTTAAAAAAAAACAAAAAATGTTGTTTTTTTTTTTTATAAATAAGTTTGTTAGTATTAAATTTTTATATTTGTTGGGATATTTTAAGTTATTGGGGGGAGATTAAAAAAATTAAACTTTTGTAAAAAAAAAAAAAACTAAAAGCCAGATTTTGTGAATTTAATTTGATTTTTATTTCAGTGCACATTTCCAACATTTTCCAGCATGGCTAATCCAGTTCCATCCCTAAAAAACACAAAAAATAAACCTTAGTTTTTACACAATGGGTATTTGAACCATAAAATCTTGAACAAGTTTGCTCCATTCCTCCATTGGTCACTTGTTCAAAATATCCTGTGACCTTAAAAGTAACAGAGTTGGGTATGTTAGATATGTCCTCTTCAAAATATATGTAATTGTAACATCATTCAGCAATACATTTGGCATAGAATACACAGCTGAACACCTTAGTATGTCATTTTAACCAACAGAAAAGCAGTTGACCTATTAGCAAGCACATTTATCTGTAACAGACAAAGTGTCAGAGAAGTGCGGTGTGCCATATTTGGTCCCTAGACACAACTAGATTTGTGTTCATTTAGTGAACAAAGATGCAATCGTGTATTTTGAAAGAATCTTTAGCTTTTTTTAAGGTCATTACAGCAATACTTGGAGAGTATTGAGCTGAGACTTCATACTTGATTAGAATCACTTTGACAAATGTACTGGAACATTCTTTGGGGAGTAGATTGCAAAACTGCATTTGGAGCATACTTGGGCCACATCAAAACAAACTTAGGTAGGTAAGGTGTCAAAGTGCGAGGGTTACTAACCTGTGGACATTGGGCAAACACAAAATAGAGATTAGGCTAGTTTATACAAACAAGTGTCTTCACACAGGATACCAACTCAAACCCACACTGGCGAGCTCATGGAGTCCTGAAAAAAATTGTGTGAAGAATGTTTTCACCTGGCACCCGGCATCCACTTATATAGTTCGCCCAAACCGGCCACGGCCCACTTCACCAGCCCGGCCACGGGCCCGGCCCACCCTAGCAGCCTGGGCGCGGCCCACCCTAGCAGCCAGGCCACGGGTCACCTCCACTTCCTGTTCTTGGCCACTGGACACCCCCACAGCACGCCCATGGCCCACCTGAAAGGATCTGCTTCTACTTCTAGTTCCTCAAATGCACCCTGACTTCCCCTTCACCAGAGAGACAGACGTCTGGAGAGATATCCCAATAACACACACGCACACAGTATGGTCTTAGGAATAGTCTCTGATCTTTACTTGTCAAGGCGGTCTTTTTATACAGATTAGTTCACAAGGAGTTTGTGTTATTCACGTACAGCTATTTAAATTTTAGCCATATATAGTGTCACTTGATACATTGCAAGCATACATTGTACTTCAAAAAGCTTTCGTCATCTGGTTACAGAGTACACAGAAATAGACATACAACTAGTATATACTACAAGTATATTTAACATTAATATTAACATTAATTAGCTATACAGTCCTAGTTAACCCTTCACCACACCTCTAGAGCATGTCTATTGCTTGCCCGTGTGTTAGGGGGTGGACGGGCAGGCGCAGTGGGTGGACTGCAAGGTGCACTGGGTGGACGGCCAGGGGCACGGGGTGGAGCCGGGGGGAAGAATGGAGCTGGCTGCTCTGCAGGAGATGGGGAGCCAGCAGGGCTTA
>NC_092870.1:8524206-8549236 GCF_032062135.1 Pyxicephalus adspersus | reverse complement strand
TATTATCCCTGCTATATCCTAATTTCTGACATTCCCCACAGAAGTCATACAAGGGAATAAAAGATTGTGTATTTTTAGTCGTCGACCAGACTTCATGGAGGGATTCATCGGGTGTAGGTACAGCTACAACACTGGTTTTTATAAGGTCCCGTGGGCTCTGTAGGTCTTCAAGGCACAATGAGCTAACATTTAGGGCATTTGCCATCCCGACTATACTATTCTGTTCAGAATGAAAGGGGTCGGAAGCAAAGGGATCTTGCTCCTGAGCTCTTTTGGATACTGACTGATTATTCGGTGTACCACATAAGAAACTCATCTCTGAATGATAGATACAAGTAGTAATAAGCCAGACTGTCAGGAAAACACAAAGATTAATAATTATCAACAAACAAACAAATCTCCCAAAATATTGTGGGGTCATCATTTTCAGCCTGTGGCAAGACACTTTTCAGGGATTTCACACCTGCTTCACCCTCTTTGTCTCCATTCAATGCCAGAGAAGAAGCCTCAGGGACCCTTTTCAATCTGCTAGTGTGAATCCAGATTGGAGCCTCTTCTGTGAGAATCGCTGTTCTGGTGACTGCTACCACTCGGGTGGGTGGTCCAAACGGGAACTCTGTTTTCGTCCTTTTGCCAGGCGCTGGACTATCACCACGTCTCCTGGTTAAAAAAGGATGCGTAGGTTCCTGTGGCCAGAAAGAAGAGGCACGAGCAACATTTTTCAACTTGATCTAAAGTTTCTACAAGTTTCCCCACATAAACACATAATTCCCCTCTGCCTGTACTACTTCTAGATCACTTTTTTCTATCACGGGGGCCTTTGGACCCCAAGGGATGGGGAAGGGTCTTCCCATTAGGACTTCAAATGGTAAGTAGCCAGTATTCTTGTTAGGCTGCATCCTAATTTCTGCTAGGGCTACAGGCAAAAACTTTTTCCAATTAGTGAACGTAGTCTACATAACCCTGAGGCATTCTACACCAAGTATACTGGCGATGTTTAAATGTAAAGGCAAAGAGTGGCCGTGTCTCCTTGTCAACTGGGACATAAAAAAATGCATTCTTTAAATCAATAACAGAGAAAAACTCTTCATGGGCAGGAATAACTGATAGCAGAGATGGCACGTCTGGAACCACAGGGGCTATGGGTATGATCTGAGCATTTACTGTTCCAAGATCCTGGACAGACCTATAAGTATTGTCAGCCTTTCTTACTGGGTAGATAGGTGTATTATAGGGGGAGATAGTTTCCTCAATGACCCCTGCCCCTAGGAATTCCATCAACATAGGCTCAATTCCTTTTTCTTTTTCTGGGGAAAGTGAGTATTGGTTAATATAAACAGGTGCAGTGCCGGGCTTAAGCATTGCCTTGTATGGTGTACAAGAAATTAGGCCAACATCTTGGTCAGTATTTGCCCAAATCTCAGGAGGAACCTGATCAAGTAACGGATCCTGTGGTTGGCATTCCAAATATAAAAAACCTTCTCAACTGCCTGTTAGTATTATCCCTTAAAACCGTCACTTGCGTTCACCAGTTTCTGGGTCAGCGGGTTTCCCCTCGCCAGAGTGGTGGGGGTCTTACGGTTCTCCAGGACACACACACAATAAAGTTAGTACAGTTTTCACAGTATCATTTGCTGCTTACCTTCAGCACAAAATGAAAATACTTAATACTTCATAAAATCACAATATAAAAGAAAGCATAAGAAAGAGACAGATAAGAAGCGATAGAAATTGGCTGACAAGAAAAATCGGGGTGCAGACAATAAGTAAATTCTTCCCTGAAGGATTCCTCTTTTAAATTCTTCTCTAAAGAATTTCTCTTTTGAATTCTTCCCTAAAGAATTCCTCTATAGACTTGGTCAGTAGTCTATTTAATTCTGGGACTTCCCTAAAGCCCACAGTTTAAAGCCTATCTTCCCTAAAGATAGCTACTCTCCCTTTCAGTGTATTCTAAGTGGATTCATGATAGAAGCAACAGAGAGTTTCGGAAAGGATCGGAATTCCCCTAAGCCTCAAGGCAGGGACTTTCTGTACTCACCGAATTCTGTGTGCTCTAATCCCGGACCCGAGCCCCCAGCTGAAGGGATCTGCTTCTACTTCTAGTTCCTCGAATGCACCCTGACTTCTCCTTCACCAGAGAGACAGACGTCTGGAGAGATATCCCAATAACACACACGCAACAGATCCTCCTTAATCGTGCAGCTGAAATCTAATCGCCTTAATTGGCAGATTCGCGCTCCCTATTGCTTATTATTATGAAGGCAGGAATCCGGCTGGCAGTGAGGAGGCGTGTGTACGAGCACACTCGAGTCTGGACCGCGGTAAACCGCGATCGCTGGCCGCGCGTACTTTCGCGCTTCCAGCGAGCGTGGATTTTATTGATGAATCAGGGGCAATGGCTCAAAAAATAAGGTTGACAAAGCACCAGTGTCAAGGCCTGGACTTCTAGTCCCTTGGTGTGTGGTATGCTACTATAGAGTGCTTTAACATCAATAATAGCTAATATAGTATTAGGGGGGACAGTAATGTCCTGACGTATTTGTAGTAATTGAATAGTGTCCCTTTGATAGGATGGTAATTTCGATACATGAGGTCTCAGGTAAGTATCAACCAGATCACTCGCAGTAGATAATATTGAGCCAATACCTGCCAGAACAGGGCAGCCCGAGGGATTGCGAATGTCTTTGTGGACTTTCAGTAAACTATAGAAAGTGGGGGGCGTGGCTTGGCTCATGGATGGATAGAACGTGTGCTATCTCGGCTACTGCTCCATCTGTCTCTTTAGGAGTTAGAACCGGCACACTTCTCTCCCTAGACGGCAGGGATGGGCAGAAAGCAACAACGTTGCCCCACTGCTACACCAGGCGGGTCCCGTTCGCTGTGTATCGGCCTGTTTTTCACCCCTTCTTCTCAGGGCAAGGGAAGCAGCTGACCTCCAAGATGGCGCTGGCATACCCACGTGGTGAATCTGAGGATCCCCCTGAGACACAGAGGCAGCAGCTATTAAATAGGGATTGCAAATGACAGACTAATACAGACAGTGATACAGGAGGAGAGGACCCTGCCCCGAAGAGCTTACAATCTAGTACACAGATGGGCTTACTTCAGCTTCTCAAAGTCCCACAAAGGGACTCTCCATTGCTCCAGGAGATTGGGAGAAAGAATCTGTGCTGCAATCTTTACCTACAATTAAATATTTTATAAGTCTCCAGAAAAGTTTGGTGGACACTTGGTGGACGCTCTGAAATAGCTACACTTAAACGTGACATGTCCTATTGTATAGAGGAAGCTGAAAAACCTACAGATGACCTTAGAGTACATGTCACTAACAATTCTGCCATATTGCTGGAACATTCTAATATCATACAATATCTCCTTAACAAGCAAGATGATTTGGAAAATAGGAGCAGACATATCAATATTCGTAGAAGAGGATTGCCTGAGTCGACTGAAAATCTGATGGCTGCAGCCTCTACTATCTTTTGCATGCTACTATTGCTGCCCAGGGATCCTCCAAAAGATATATATTGTATACATAGAGCAATTCGTCCAAAACCTACTGATTCAAGGCGCCCCAGGGATGTGATTTGCCGGTTACATTCATATAAGCTTAAAGATAATATCATGCAGCTGGCACGAAACCAAGATGATATCATTTACAATAATGCCCAAGTCCTACTTTTGCAAGACCTATCCAGACGCACACTGGCACTTCGCAGATCTCTACAACCTTTGTCAGATATTCCGCTGTTACCGCTGGGGCTTTCTGTTCCAACTTACGACCTACAAATATGGCAGAACAGCTTCACTTGGATCTATTGAGGACTTACCTGTTTTCTGTGACGCCTTCAACTTACCGGTTCCTGCAATATTGGACTGGCTGAATGTTCCAAATTTACCAAACAAACCCGCGGAGAATGTCTGGCGAACAGTTGCTAAGAAACATCAACGCTCCACCGCAGCCTCATCGATCAAGTGGTTTGGGTGAGATTCCACAGCTAAAGTAATATTTATTTGTTTAGCTTTAGCTAACAATTATTTTTGAATGTTGGACGTTTTCTGTGCAATGTGATGTTTTTTTTTGTTTGTTTTTTTTTGAAGAATTAGTGCTTTCTTTTAATCTTCAGCCTTATATTAATTGGAATGTGTATTTTAATTGTTTAGAAAAGGTTTCATTAGTTTGGCTATACAAATGTACTTTATTGCTCAGGAGATATGGTATGTGTTTTTTTTTTTTTTTTTGCAAGGCCAGTTTCATAGTGGAGCGATTCTAGTGATAAATTTTGTTTTTAATGTGCCGGTCCCACTGTTCTACAAAATGTATAGTTTTTTCTAAAGTTGGAGCGAGAGCCCCGACATGGGTCTTCCGCGTTACCCACACGTAGGTTTCTCGGGGCGTTGACTGCACCTGACGTTGACAGTTAGGACAATTGCTTTTTTTTGGGCTACTTTTTCTTTTTAAATGGAACCTTTTGAGGCTCTTACATTGAATGTACAGGGGTTAAATATTCCCGAGAAGCGCACATCCCTCCAAGCTAGACATCATGGTTTGCATATATAAGTGGCGTTTCTTCAATAGAAGATATTATTCCCTCATTGTGCAGCAGGCGTTTTCTAATAGTTTACCATAGTTGTGCTAAGGATGTTAAAAAGAGGGGAGTCTCAATATTATTTTAAACACTCTCCCTTGGAAATTAGGAGAGGTATACAGAGATGGAGAAGGTAGATACTTAAGTAGTAAAGGATGTTTAGGTGAACATGCTGTTACATTCGCTACAGTTTATATGCCACCATCTTATCAGGGAGTATTTTTGCAATGGATACTGGAGCACCTTGATGATTTCAGGTAGGGCCTGTTGGTACTGGGGGGTGATTTAAATTTCACACCTGATCCTGCAGTGGATACTTCTAGGGGCTTTCTGAGTGCAGGGCCCAGAGACGTCAAATGTTTGAAACAATGTATTGTGGTAGTGTGTCCCTAAAAAAGGGCAGGGAAAGTGTTAAAGGCTCCAGGGAAAGAGAGTGTTAATAGGTTTTTAGAAAATAAATCAGGTTCTTTAGGGCCCTGGAGCCGGCCAAGGGAGAGAAAGGGTGGGTTTCTTGGCCCAACCCAATAATGACTGGGCGTTGACTGCACCTGACGTTGACAGTTAGGACAATTGCTTTTTTTTTTGGCTACTTTTTCTTTTGAAATGGAATGGTGCAAGGTGAGTAGGAAGTAATCAGCCAGAGGGATCCAGGCTGAGAGAGTGCTGGAGGGTTCCAGGCTGAGCAGGAAGTGGCCTGTAAGCGAGCTTGTGGGGAATCAAGCTGGAGGAGGTTGCTGTTGATGCTGTCCTGTGGATGTGGACCTCTTTGTTTGTTTGCTGGACTGTGGAAACCCGAGGCTGGGGGATTGGACCTTTACAAGAGACCTAGTTTGGACTTACCCTTACCATGGGGCTCATGCTGATGGACTGAGGACATTTCACACCACTGGGCTGAAGTAAGCCATTTTATTATGTTTTTCTTTTGTAGCTGAAACAAAGCAGTTTTGTTTATTTTTTCCCAAATAAAGTGGTGTTTTTGACGAAAGCCGTGCTGCTGCAGTCTTAGTTGGTCCCCAAACTTCACAGTATGCTTCAACATCAGTTATTCAACGTCTGGCGTATCCTAAACCCGCAGGAGAGGGATTACACATTTTTTTTGCACCCTCATCAGTCTTATTCGGGTATCAATCATTTTTGGATCTGTCAAAATGACTTGTATCGGGTTAGAAGTTGCAATATTTGGGAGACTTTTTTTTGTCTGATCATGCCCCAGTGATTGTTACATACTTACATAGTAGGTTAGGTTGAAAAAAAACATAAGTCCATCAAGTTCAACCACTAGGAAAATAAACATATCCCAGATATAAAACCCTATAAGTCATAGTTGGTCCAGAGGAAGGCAAAAAAAACCCGGTACAATTTGCTTTAACAGGGGAAAAAAATGTGTTCCTGATTCCATGAGGCAATCAGATGTTCCCAGGATCAACAGTCTCTGTTACCTTTACTTTAAAGCTTTATTACCCAGTTATATTCTGTGCTTCTAGAAGAACATCCAGCTTTTTCTTAAAGCCATCTATAGAAGTTGCTGAAACTACTTCCTGAGGGAGCCGATTCCACATTTTCAAAGACATAATAGTGAAGAATCCTTTCCTTATCCGGAGCTTAAACTTCTTTTCCTCCAGACGCAAAGAGTGCTCTCTTGTTCTTTGTAATGATCTCAAAGTGAGTAATTGGGAAGAGAGTTCTCTATATGGACCATTTATATATTTATACAGGGTGATCATATCGCCCCTTAAACGTCTCTTCTCAAGGGAGAATAGAGTCACTTCAGCTAATCTCTCCTCATAGCTGAGCTCCTCCATTCCTTTTATTAATATAGTTGCCCTTCTCTGCACTCTATCCAATTCCACAATGTCCTTTTTGTGAACTGGTGCCCAAAACTGGACTCCATATTCTAGATGGAGGTCTGACCAATGCTTTGTACAGGGGCAGGATAATGTCTCCATCTCTGCAGTCTATTCCTCTTTTAATACAAGAAAGTACTTTGCTAGCTTTAGATATTTCAGCTTGGCATTGCATGCTGTTATTAAGGCTATAATCTACCAGAACCTCCAGATCCTTTTCCATTTCTGACTCCCCCAAATGTATTCCCCCTAGACAGTATGTAGCATGCATGTTGTTAGCCCCCAAGTGCATAACTTTACATTTATCTATAATAAATGTCATTTGCCACTTGGCTGCCCAATCAAACAGTACATCCAGGTCTGCTTGTAGATTATAGACATCCTGTATGGACATAATTCCATTACATAGTTTGATGTCATCTGCAAACACAGAAAAGGTACTATTAATCCCAAACTCTATATAATTTATAAAGATGTTAAACAGTAAAGGTCCCAACACTGATCCCTGGGGTACACCACTAATAACCTTAGACCATTCAGAGTATGAATCATTAATTACAACTCTCTGGATGTAGTCTTTAAGCCAGTTCTCTATCCATTTACAGATTTGACTTTTCTAAAGCTATTGACCCCAACTTGCATAATAACCTTATGTGGGGTACTGTGTCAAATGCTTTAGCAAAGTCCAAGTACACTATATCAACAGCTATTCCACTACCTGTTTACTTGAAGCCATGCTGACTATCACTTATAATATTATTTTCTAGCAGAAACTCCTCTATGTGGTTCTTTATAAAACTCCCTAGGACCTTTCCAACTATGGACGTTAAACTAACCGGTCTGTAGTTACCTGGTAATGACTTCTCCCTTTTTGAAGATAGGAACCACATTGGTCTTACGCCTGTCCATCCGTACCATGCCAGTGACTAAAAAGTCTCAAAAAAATTAAAAATAATGGCTTTAAAATAACCGAGCGCAGCTCTTTGAGGACACGTGGATGTAATCCATCAGGTCCTGGTGCTTTGTCAACCTTAATTTGCCCGTTTCTCAATTTTGACCCATTGTGACTCATTTAAGGCTCATTTAGGGATGTGTAATTGCTGTTATGAATTTGGACTTGAGCTCTGCCATTTTTCTTTGTGTACACAGAGCTAAAAAAAACTTGACAAATATTTACAGTAAGATTGCAATAACAGCGTATTTAGATATAAGTAAATAGAGCTAAAAAAAAGTGTTTAGTAAATCCGCCTTTTCTTTATCCCCAGTTACCAACCAAGAGACATCCTTTAGGGGCCTACATGCTCAGATCTGATCTTTTTGCTATTAAAATATTTAAAACATGTTTTGGGATTTGCCTTACTTTCATTTGCAATCTGTCTTTCATTTTTAAGTTTTGCACATTTTATCTCCTTTTTACATCTTTTGTTATATTCTTTATAGTTTTAAAACAATGAAGGTGATTCTTCATTTTTATATTTTTGAAATGCCCTTTTTTTGTTCAACATCAGCTGTGAGCCACATAGGTTTAAATTTTAGCCTCTTAAACTTATTATGCATTGGAATATATTTTTTAGTGTGTTTGTGTAGAACAGACTTGAAACATTCCCATTTCTGTTCTGTGTTCTTTGAGGACAATATTGTCTCCCACTCCAGGTCGCAGAGAGCCATCCTTATTAATAGAAAATTTTCGCTAAAATTAAATGTTTTTATCTTTCCTTTTTGCTCCTCCTCCTCCTGTTTACAACTTACATTAAATGAAATAATATTATGGTCACTGCTACCCAGATGCTCTTTTATATGCACATTTGGTATAAGCTCTGCATTGTTGGAAAGAACTAGGTCCAGCAGAGTATCATTTCTAGTTGGGGGCTTTCATAAATTGTACCATTAAATTATCCTGTATTAAATTCACAAATTTCCTCCCTTTTGCTGTTCCTGTAGTGCCATTTCTCCAGTGGATGTCAGGGTAGTTGATCCCACAACTATTGCTTTCTTTTGAATCCCCAAAATTTTGAAAATGGTCATTGAATCTCCTACTGCGGAATCGGGTTGTGACTAGTGAAATTGCCACTGAATTAGAGCATTATTTTTTGTTCAAATAGTACTCCTGATAGTGACCCCTTGATAGTGTGAGAAGCCCATAAGGTGGCGATAGGGGTCATTTTATTAAGCATGGTGCGAGGCTCAAAAAAGCCAGACAGCAAGTGATCTTACAGTTCTTGGCTCAGATTCAAGATCTTGAGAGAAGGCACAAACATGTACTGTCGCTAACAGTAGGCAAAGAATTGGAAGCTTTGAGAAGTCGTTTAGCTGCTTTATGTGTTTCTAAAGCTAAAGCCTCCCTTGCCCAATGTAGACGCTCTTTCTATGAGTTTGGAAACAAGTGTGGCAGATTACTGGAACGCTCATTACGGGGTCAGAGGGAACTCACTTTTGTGCAATGTGTAGTGGATAAAAAGGGGTCTAAGTATTATCAAACCCGAGAGATAGCGGAAGAATTCAGGAAGTATTATTTGGGACTGTATGATTTGAAGGATTCAGATCCAGCATCAGGGGGCCCCTCTTTGAAAAAGGGTGTTCAGGAATATCTGAAAAGTGTGAAAATGCCAAAATTATCGTCTGAGGACGTAGAGTCTCTTGAGACCCCGTTCAATAGTGAAGAATTACAAGGGGCTATTGCTAACACTCCTTCGGGGAAAACGCCAGGGCCCAATGAGTTTTCTTTGAAGTACTATAAACCAGTTTCAGGAGTCCCTATTACCTCATATGACGAAGGCCTTTAATGCAATAGCGGAGGGGAGAGTTTTTCCAATAGATTCCCTGAGGGCCCATATTACTGTCCTGTACCAAAGGAAGGGAAGGACCCATTTAGCTGTTCAAGTTACTGCCCCATTTTATTGTTAAACCAAGACCTTAAGTTGTTTACGAAAGTTTTTGCGATCAGGTTACAGAAGGTTGTTCAAAAATTGTTACGCTCTGACCAGGTGGGATTTGTCCCAATAAGAGAAGCCCGAGATAATACTATTAAGGTACTTAATTGATTAGGTTGATCAGGTTGATTGGACATTTATGATCCAAACCCTTTCTTACATTGGGTTGGGTCCCCATATGCTATCATGGATAGGTTTAGTATACTCCCGCCCTACGGCGGTAGTGAGGGTTAATAGACATGTTTCTGATTATTTTAAAATTAGCAATGGAACTCGGCAAGGATGCCTATTATCCCCACTCATATTTATACTAACCCTTGAGCCTCTTCTGAGAGCCGTTCGATCTAATACAAATATTTCCAGTTTGAGAATTGGAGACAAATCAAACAAGATTGCGGCCTATGCTGACGACCTAATATTTGTTCTCACCAGCCCTATTATATCCCTGCCAAATTTGTTGAAAGAACTATCAAATTATGGTTATCTGTCCAATTTTAAAATAAATTATACAAAATCTGAAGCATGAATTTATCCCTCTCTGAAAGGGAATGTTCCTTTAGGAACATTAGGAAATTCTATTCTTTTAAATGGACAGAGGAAGGGCTGAAATATCTGGGGTTCAGACTGGCAACAGACCGTGCTCGTTTATTTTCTTTGAATCTAGCTCCCCTATTGTCCCGTGTTATGGCGGATTTACAACATTGGAGGTCAGGCACTCTATCTTGGTTTTGTAGGATAGAAATGATAAAAATCATTGTGCTACCTCGTTTTCTCTACCTGTTTCAAACATTGTTGATCTGGATCCCCAAGTCTTTTTTTAATAAGATTCATGCGATTGTTTTTCAATTTATTTTGGGACAAAAGAGGCCCAGACTTAGTCGCACGTTGTTGTTCTGTGCCAAAGACGAAGGTAGGCTAGGGGTCCCGGATTTCCATAAATATTATATGGCTTCTCACCTGGTTAGGGTTGTAGACTGGGTGCGCAATCCACAATACAAACATTGGATTGGAACAGATGGCATGTGAGGAAAATATACAAATATCTTCCTGGTTGGAATCCGCACAGGTATCTGCCCTTAGGAACCATCCCACAGTAGGCCCCACTTGGAGAGTGTGTAGGCAGATATTTTCACATGTTAACATCTCACCCTCTCCTTTCTTCATTGTTTCCAATTTTGGACAACCCAGCATTTGTCCTGGGAAGAGGGGATCCTTATTTTACACACCTAAAACTTTCAGGCGTATTCAGGTTTACCACTTTATGGAAGGGCCTACCTGGCTCTCGATTTATAAATTAGCTGAATTGGGGACGCCCAAGCCTTTGGGTTTTTGGAGGGCGAGACAGTTGGCTCACGTTTTACATTCCCTACCCCCAAGCGGTAGTTATATTTGCCAATTGACACCATTTGAATCCCTCTACGTTGGTTTGGGTTCCACCAGACATTCTCCTTCGGCTATATATGGGTTTCTCAGTGCCCAGCCAGAGAACTGTATTCCCCTGTATATAACACAATGAGAACAAGATTTTGGGCTTTTGCTGGATGAATCCGGGAGGCGAAAGATTATATGGTTTGCTCATCATAACATGATTAGTAGGAAGTATCAGGAATTGAATTATAACATACTTACTAGATGGTATTACACCCCTGTTCACTTACATAGATATTTTCCTGAGGTGTCTGATCGATGTTGGCGGTGTAATGTGGGGGAGGGATCTATGCTCCACATCTTTTGGTCTTGCCCATTACTGTCCAAATTTTGGACGGCAGTGAGAGGTCTTTTACTTATTGAAATTTATTGACAATGCGGTCCCAGAAGATCCGGCCTTTTTCTTGTTGCAGCATAGCGCTCTTTCCCTTAAGTTTCAAAAAACTTCAGTTGTTAGACACCGCAATGAATGCAGCAAAATTGTGTAGCTCTTTGAATTGGAAATCCTCCTCCTGTCCATCTATAAAACAATGGTTTAACATTGTGAATGAAATCATGCTCATGGAGGACCTCACTGCAGGTCTCTATGACCATGATGAAAAATTTTAACACACATGGTTCTACTGGAAGGAATTTGTCAAATCCCCTGACTATGTCTGATATTTATGATGTAGGGCTCGATTTGATATCTATAGGGTTAATTTTGTTGTTATCTTATATTTACCTATATTTCCCAGTGGGGTATAGAAAATGCACACAATCAGAGGACAAACAATGCACACACAGTCAGAGCACACACAGAAGACAGACACTGCACAGACATGTAGGGCACACACAATCAAAAGATAGACAATGCACACATAGTTAGAGCACACACAATCAGAGGACAGACAATATACACACAGTTAGAGCACTGAGAAAGAAAGCACATATAGTCCGGATATACAAAGTAAAACAAATGTAAATGCAGGATTGATATACAGATTCCTTTAATGCCATGTTCAGTAAGTGAAAACAAGTGTAGGGAACATACTATGGTTAAGGGGTTACAATCATATGCAAATATGCACAGACTTGGACAGAGAACATATAAAGTATCTAATAGACTGCACAACTGGATTGGACAGGCATAGTGTGACAACACAGGATTTATACAGAGCACAAACATTTAGTGTCTGGAAGGAATTTATTATTCCCCTGATTGTTTGATATTTATAATGCACAATTTAATCTAAAGTATACAATGTTAATTTTGTTGGTTCTTCTTTAACTCCTGTGGGTTTTGGTTTATATGTTATATATATTTATATATTATGTTTATTTTTTGTTATACTGTATATTGTATGTTTTTGCCAGAAATTGTTTTATCCATCTGTAATAATTGCATATGTAGCCACAATTGTTTTTTTTTTTGTTTTTTTTTTCAATTGCTGATTTTATATTTTTGAATGTTTTTTTCTTTATTCTGTATTTATTCTAAATAGTGTATTGTAGTATGTATGGCTTAAAATGTTTATAAAATAAAGAATGTTAAAAAATGATGTTACAATCCATTAAAAGTCTTTAGTTTTATCGTTTATGATACTCAATGCATGGGCATCCTGTATCAGGGAATAGTATTTATCGTAAAATTTATTGATGTGACTTTTATGGATGGTTTGGTACCATTCCTTATTGGCAGGGATATTAAGACACATGTTCTCATATTGGGAGTTATCCATAATTACTATGTTGCCTGCCTTGTTGGAAGGTTTGAAAGTGATATGATTGTTTTGGAGACTGTGCAGTGCACGTTTTTGGGTGCGAGAGAAAGTAGTGGGGGGAGGATTTTGGTGAAATCCAGTTCCAGGACTTCTTTGGTGACTGTGTTCACTATTGTCTGTACATTTGTATTGTATGTTAAAGGAGGGAAAAAGGTGGATTTCGGGCGTAGGGGGTGAAGGGTCAGATGTCTAGATTGTTAATTTTCTTCTTTTTAGGTTTCTGCAAACAAATTACAATCTTTGATAAATTCATATTTAGTATGGTGTCCAAAGGGACAGAAAGACAATCCCCTTTTCACCCCTTCTTCCTCCGGACTAAGGGTGTAAAAGGCGGGTCCCGTTGTTCCATCCATCATTCTCTGTCATTATGAATCAGGAGAGGCTGCGGCTGCAGACCTCTCCGTCCTCTGTACTACACCACTCACCCCTATACGTAGAAACCAGGTACTTGCCCTAACATCTCTCTCTTTTGCAATATTCAGCCCAGCTTCCTACTCATGTGATTTACTTTTTTTATTTACTTCTTCTATTTTTCATTTCTCATTTCTACCTATCATACATTCAGGCAGAAACTACTTTAGGAGAAACCCTTCTCAATATACTTTTAGTGAGGTCTATCAACTTTTGCAGTTCTGAAACAGACATAGAGGAAAGGCAGCAGCAACAGACTGGGGATGGAAGGGGCCGCCAATCTGCCTCATGTGAGTCCCAAAGAAGAGACAGATGAGTGGGCACAAGCAGGGGAACAGTCAGAGACGATGTGCCCTTGGGGGAGGTGGAGCTGGAGCAGACACAGGATGGCCAGCAGACCCAGGCAAAGAAAAAGAGCAGCAGAGTGGTTGCACGAACCTCTTCAGTGTGGTCCTTTTTCAGGCTGAAAGACGAGCGCATAGAAATCTACATCCTGTGCCACAGGCAGAGGACACACCGGATCACATTTGGGTACAACCTCCCTGCTTTCCTGCATGCGCAAGAACCACAAACCAAAGTGGGAGCAGTATTTGCGTTCTCTTGAAGGAGGTGCAACCACGTCATCTTCTCTTCTTCCACCTCCATTGACTCCTTCTCCACCTCCAACTGTCATTGCTATTACGCCTAAGGAGGTTGGTGCCAGTCAGACATCTAGCAGCGAGGAAGTATTAGCTTCTGCAGGCAGGTTTCATGGCTTCAGGCGACGTTTTTCGCCACAGGATGGGTACTCCAGTGACCCCTTCAGGCCACTCTACCGGAGTTCTGCGCAAGGCATCAGGCTATGGGCCCAACCAACAAAAAAGTCATTGAACTCAATTTACGTCTAGCCAAACTATTGGCCTTGCAGCTACTGCTGTACAGCATTGTGGACTCGGCTCCCTTCCGTGACCTGATGGCCTGTGCTGAGCGGTGGTGGAATATACCAAGCAGGCTTTACTTCTCCCGCACAGCTGTACCCAGTTTACATGAACATGTAATGGATAACATCTCCCGGGCATTGGCATTCTCGTTGTCTAGCCAAATCCACATCACCATGGACACCTGTCCTTCACCACTCACTGGGTGGCCTTGCATAGCTCGTTGCAGCACCTTGTACCCCTGCCGAGGGGTGTGGAGGGAAAGCATTGGCCACCCCAGTCCTCTCCCTCCTGCTCCTACATTCCTTCTACCATCAACCTCTCTCTTTTCGACACTCCTCCTGAAAGGTCAGCAGCGGAGGAGACTGTGGTTAAGCGGGCACGCCACTACAGCTCCCTCAAGCACACGCCTTGCCAGGAAACTGGTGTCTGCTTTGCACAGAGAGGTTGAGGCTTGGTTGACACCCTCCCAGCTCACAACAGGAAACGGGGCCAACCTTGTAGCCGCGCTGTGCATAGGCTGCATAACACATGTACCCTGCTTTGCGCATGTACTGAACCTGGTGGTGCAGAAGATCCTAAGTATGTACTCAGGACTGGAGTACTTACTGAGACAGGCTCGCTCCATCTGCAGCCATGTTCGCCGATCCCCTACTGCTGTCGCGGCACTTAGCACGATCCAGCACCAACAGAAGCTACCCCCGCATAGAGTGATTTGTGACCCTGTGACTAGATGGAACTCCACCCTGCACATGCTCCAGCATCTGAGTAAGCAAAAGCTAGCCATCCGCCATTACTTGGTGAGCATGATGCATGGAGGCAGCGGGGCCCTTGGTACAGCCACATAACTGAGCTATTTTACCTGTGACCAGTGGCTGCAGATAGAGACGCTGTGCAGGGTACTGGCCCCCCTTGAGCAGGCCACAAACGTTGTGAGTCAGGAGTGGTCAGGCTGGAATGACGTCATACCCATCATCTTTCTGCATGATAATACCCTATGTGGCCTGATGGAAAGTGGCGAGAGGAAGGGAAGAAAGGGGGGAGGAGGATGAGGGTGACATTACACTCTATACCGCAAGGTGGAACGAAAGGTGGGTTACTAACAACTATCATATCCCCACTGCAGATGTCACTGATTGACTGATACAAGGACTCACTGGCCAACCAAGATGCCTCTGTGAACCCACACTGCTCCTGTGCTGAGTCTGTGGCTGGCTATCACCAACACCCTGTCAGCTGAGCCTGGCTCAGACGTACAGGGGTGGTATTCATCGCCAATGTCATGCTTGCCATTGTGCCAGCTAGCAATTTACTTTTACTCTACTTTCTACATTTCTGTTGCTTCCGGGAGGCCGACAAACTGCAGATGAAAACCCCCAGTACTGCCACACTGAAAGGTACCATTGCCTTTGCCTAATTTTTCAGCTAAGTATTGTAAGATTGAGGGTTGGCATTCATGTCATCCACTTCATGATGCAAACTAGCAATTTCGTCTACCTCCCTACTGCTTCCGGCACCACAGACCACAGCAACAGTGCTGGCGCACAAAACATCTTGGTCTGGCCCTTCTACGTTTAAACACAAATTTCAGATATTTATATTGCACACTTCTGGGTGGCATTGACGATGCACTACACCCAGCTCTAGATGCCAATTACTAACCCCGTCCGTCTCAGGGCCCACTGACTCCTCCTCCTGCTGCTGCTGCCTATTAGTACTCCATTCACTAAAATTGTATTTTTCACTTCTGGGTGACATTGACAATGCACTATACCCAGCTCTAGATGCCAGTTACCAATGTTGTCCACGCTCCGTCTCAGGGCCCACCGCCTCCTCCTGTGATGTGGACTTTATGATTTTATAGAAGAAGGAATAATAAAATACATTACACACAAGGCTTTTTAACTCATACCAACAAAAGACTACACACCTTGCCCCAGGGGGACCTCTGGGTTCAGGCTTGTGACCAACTGACCATTGTATTATCAGATGTTCATGACTTTTTCACTCCGCCTAATTTACTTCCTAACAGACGTATATATCAAGAAATCTGCATTTTGGAGGTGTGTGTGGGGGGGATTTCTTGAACATCCTGTATCTTGTGTCCCTTTCATGTGTCCAAACTGTATTGAAGATCAAAAAACGGTCACCTTGGGAATTGTGAAAAATATTTTACTCAGGATTTTCAGAATTTCTGAAAAGACACTTATTACTACTGTCCCTCCTACTTTACATTGTATAAATACCACCATGTTTTTTGAATAAAGCAGAACAATAACCACCTTTAATTGTTCTCTCACATGTGCCTGTAAAAACTACATCTATACAAGGAGTCTCTGTTCCTTCATGAGGGAAATATGCTCTTACTCAACAGTTTTGGTGCCCCGTTTGAGGAAAGACTGAACTCCAGTGAGGCTTGGAGCAGGGAACGAAGTGAAAAATCAGTGGAAGGCCTGCATGACTGGGAAGGGATGGGAGCAGGCAGGGGCTGCATTTACAGGGAAAGTGAGGCCTGGAGCAGGGAACAAAGTGAAAATCAGTGGAAGGCCTGCATGACTGGGAAGGGATGGCAGCAGGCAGGGGAAGGGTTATAAGTTAGCATAGAGAAGGGGGGGAGTTGCTGCATTAGTATGCCGAGTGACCACGTGCAGGGGGGAGGGAGAAGAGGAGTTAAAAGGGGGGTGAGCCGGAAAGGGAGGGTCTTTTTTCAGCGTGACGGAGAGAAGGAAAGAACTTTTTTGTGAGCTGAGCACATCACAGGAGCACATGGCAGACATTGATGCTTTGCTGGCACAATTGAGGGCGGCTGCAGAGGATCAGGGGCCTGGCTGGCTGCAGGATCAGGTAGAGTCTGCTCTACAGGGGGTTGCTTCGGTCCCCACAGTCAGGGGAGTGGAAGCGAGACGGCCTCGGAGATCTAGGCCTCCGGTGCGCCTGAGTCCTGAACCCCCTAGGGCTCGCCGCCACACTAGGAGCCCCATTAGGGACCCTCCAGGGTCTTCAGCCTAGCGGGTGTCTGCTGCTTAGGCTGGGACAGCTGAGAGAAATCCTCTTCTCAGGCGGAGCCCCAGGGTGGAAGGGGGGGGAGCAGGCAGAGGTCCCCCCCTTCTTCTTGCCTTGTGCGATCAGTAGTGCAAGCCCCGAGGGGGCTTGCTGGGCATGATGGTGGCAGCGTGCGCGGGCACGTGGACGGGGGGCGCCCCAGGGCGGATTACCAGGGTCCAGCAGTAGGGCAAAGTCACAGGGCTCGGGCCGCAATAGGAAGGAGCCGTGGGGCTCCCTAGATCTGGCGGCAAATGTAGGGGAGCTGGACAGAAGCAGGGCACCTTTTCCCTTCTCCAGGATAGCCTTAGTGGAGGAACAGGAGGCGGGGACAGATGAGCGTGAGGAGGAGGCGGGGCCACGGGGCTGGGAGTCTCCAAGAAGAAGATTCGGCTCGTCAGCAGTAAGGGGCGGGACCGGCGTGATGACGGCAAGTGTCGGGATTCCTGGAAGTGCAGGGAGAAGAGCCGGCTGGCTTCTGGAGGATGCGGCCGGCTGTGTGAGGGCTGGCAGTGGAGGCCGGACAGCGCAGAGTGGAGGCAGGGGCCGTACTGGTGTCGGCCAGGCAGGGGGAGGCAGTGCAGAGAGTAATAGAAGAAACAGCGGGGGTGGCAAGCCGGTTCCCGATCCTGGGTGGTCCAGAAGTGCCTGAGCAGGAGGCTGAAGAGGACCTGTCAGAGGGAGAGATTGCAGCTGGTGAGTGCCTGTTGGGGAAAGGGGGGATTCAGAATATGGGGGGAGGTGTGAGGTGACCAGTAGGCAGGTTGGTCTGGGAGGCCGCAGGGGGGGGTGGCAGTGGGTTTAGGCCACGGTTTAGGGGGGGCTTCCTTTGCGGGGCCAGCAGGGGGGGGTAGGGGACTCAGGAAGGACTCCAGGTGTGGGATCAGTGGTGGGGGCAGGGGGGGCAGAAGGGGGCGGGGGGACAGGGAGCAGAGTAGAAGCGGCAGGGGGAGGGCCGCGACAGGAAGCCATGGACACGGGAGCCATGGCGGCAGGGGGGCCATCCCAGGCAGGTGAGTTGGCGACAACGGCTGTAGGTGATGTAGCAAAAGGGGAGGTATACGTGTGTTTTGAAGGGCCGTTGGGGGCGCACTTGCTGCAGGAGATGAAGGAGCAGATCTGGAAAGGTGAGTATGTGGATCTTTTTACATTGTTGCCGCTGGAGCGTTTTCAATTGGATCGGTTGCAAGGTGAGTGGCGGAAGGCGGAGAAGTCGAAGCGGCACAGGTTGATCCCGCAGACGTTTGCTAATTGGTTGCAAGCGTTTGCAATATTCGCCAGTGTGTTGGGAGAAAAAGAACCAGGGCATTGCTCGGCCCTTTTCTGTTATTTGGATGCCATTGGGGAGACTCATAGGACTTATGGGGGGGTAGCATGGCTCAGATATGACGAGCAGTTTAGGCAGCGGAAAGCTTTTCGTTCGTCAATTCGGTGGGACCACAAGGACATAGGATTGTGGATGAAGCTGATGACGCCGGGGAGGAGCGGGGCCGTGCAGCCCATTTTGGGGGGGCGGTGGTCTGTCACCTTTCGGGCCCTCGGCCTTCCATAAAAAAGGGGTGTGTTGGCCATTTAATGAAGGGGGCTGCAAGTTCGGCCAGGCCTGCCGTTTTGAGCATGAATGTGCAAAATGCGGGGTCATGCATGGAGCAGCCTGCTGTTTTTGAGCAGGCGGTGGAAGGGGGGTCGGACGCCGGTGAAGGTAGATCCAATGCGGCCTTTCCTAAGTAGGTATCCGGACCAGGCGGCTGCTAAGCTGTTGGAAGAGGGGTTCACAGAGGGTTTTCGGATTCCTTGCTCATTGAAGGAGCTCCCACCAGTGAGGAAGGAGGTGGGATTGGGCATGATGGGGTGGCCCTTCCCAGCGCTACTGGTGGAGGACTTGGTGATTTCTCCTTTAGGGGTGGTGCCCAAGAAGGAGCCAAACAAATTTCAGCTCATTCACCATTTGTCTTTCTTGTTCCTTGTTGGTGCACGCTGATGGTTTGGCTTTATCGAGATATCCGTTTGTGGCAGTTTTTAGAAGATGTTTATGAGAGGAGGGGGTGGAGGCAGGAAAATGCTGCTACGGAGGCAGCTCGGTGGGGCCTTGGGGAGGAGGTTATTCAGTGCATTGGTCGCTGGGAATCTCATCCCTTTAGGTCATACATGCGGCCTCATATGCTGTGATGGGCCCGGGGGGGTTTCATAAGGGATGGCTGGTATCCTGTTGTGCATAATTTAGTTATTCTGTTTTAGGTGGTTCCCAGTGTCTTGTTTGGATCATCGGGCACTCCTATGTGAGCCGGACGGCCATACGAGCAGCATTACGGCCGGATGGGCGGCAGCTGGGTTTCACTCGTGCCGAAGTTCTAATTCGGTGGATTGGAGTGCCCAGGATGCAATGGAGTAGGCTGCTGGCGGAGGTTCGTCGGTATTTGCAGTGGGATAGGAGTCCAAATGTGTTGGTGTTGCACGTGGGGGGAAATGATTTAGAGAAGAGGCCAGTTAGGGAATTATCCAGGGACATTGGGTGAGACCTGCTTAGACTGCTTACTTTGTTGCCTGGTGTCATAGTGGTCTGGTCTGATGTGGTGGCCAGGACACAATGGCGAGGCACTTGGTCAGTGGCCCGGGTGAATAAAGCTAGGGTTAAGCTTAACAAATCGGTGGGGGGCTTTTTGGCACGGAATGGGGGGGGTGGTAGTCCGGCATAGGGAGTTGGAAGGGGACTTAGGGTTGTATTTGGAGGCTGATGGGGTGCACTTGTCTGATGTGGGTATGGATCTGTGGTGTCTAGGGTTGCAGTAAGGAATTCAGAGAGCTGTCAGGGTGTGGAGGGGCGCACAAGGGCAAGGTGTCGCTCTTGTGGCGCCGTGGCGGTGAGGTCCTCGAGGGAAGGAGTTGTATTGGACTGTTTCAGTGGGGGTGAGGGTCTCATCTATGGTATGGGACTCTCGGTAAGGTTATTGTTGGGAGTGGTATATTGTTTTGTGGTAGGGCTGCGAGTGCTGCTGGTATCATTCCCGAGCTTGAGGTGCGGCTGGGAGCATTACATATCACGGCGGTGCAGACCTATTATGTGCAAGGGGTTACAATAGTGGGGCCTTCGAGGACCAGTAACCAGGGGGTGTGTTTAGGAAAAGGATGTTTTATTAATGTATTGGTTACAGTTATTTGTGATTATTTGTAAGTTATTTGTTGATTATGTGTTTATATATTGTTATTTATGGTTATTTTATGGTTATTTATTAAGAGTTTATATTTAAGTTATTTGTTAATAAACGGCCCAAAGGGGCCATTTAACCAAGTTGTTGTCTCAGTGTGTGTGTGGGGTAAAGTGGTGAGGTGGGGGGAGGTGGAGTGGGGGCACGGCCTGGGGGAACTCAGCCCTATCACAGTCATGGATAAGCGACAACTACAGGTGAGGAGAGTGCGGTCAAAGCAGACACAACGCTTTTATGGTAAGTTTTTTTTTACCTTTTATGTCTGTTTTCACTTTGCTCTCTTCCACCAGTTCGCTCACCTGAAATAGTTAGTTTTTACCTGAACTGCACTTCTTGCTATAAATTAATACTTTGTGTGAATGTTGTATAAGACTGATGTACAGTGTGGTTTTAAAGCCTACATTTTTGCAGTCCGGATGTGGCGCCTTTATATGGGTATTGTTTGCTGCAGTTTTTGGATCAATCAGCCTATCTAGGAATACATATTGTATGTGAGAACATCACTAGGTCAATGTCTAGGAGGTGGTCTGATCAATAAAGAGACTGTATTCCATCAGTAGCATTACTCACCTGTGTGAGGTTTAGGTGACTTCACACAGAAGGTCTGCAGAGTGTAGGTGTGACTGACAGGGATCTGACTGTAAAAGAAACAGTTGACCCTCGCTTCTGGCACTTGTCAAGACGCCCCCCTTTCTCTGAATGGAAAGCCAGTGGGCAGTGCCGCACAGAATGGTCTTGTTATGAATGCTTTATCTTTGTTGTAATTACTAGAGATGATCGAATCGAGGCTGACGAAGTGGAATTCGATCCGAATTTCAGGAAAAATTCAATTTGCAACGAAAATGCGAATTTCCTCGCGATTCGTGTTAACGGATCAAAATTTTTCCTAAAATGGCGGCTACACGTCAGAGAGCGCTAAGGACAGTGCTAGAAAAGCGATTTACAAGTGCAGGGAAAGATTTGGGGATCCAATAAGCCATTATACAGCTCTGTCATTCCAGCAATTTGTTCTTGTTATTGGGGTGCAAGTGCTATGTTGAAAAGCCTTTAGTGGCTTATATCTGTGGAAAAAGAAAAATATATACGCACTTCACTGTTGCAGGTATTTGTGGTAAAAGCGTTTAGTGGCCTATTTCTGTACAAAAAGAAAAATATATACGCACTTCACTGTTGCAGGTATTTGTGGTAAAAGCGTTTAGTGGCCTATTTCTGTACAAAAAAGAAAAATATATTCTCAGTTCACTTCTGCAGTTATTTGTAGTGAAAGCGTTTAGTGGCCTATTTCAGTACAAAAAGAAAAATATATACGCACTTCACTGTTGCAGGTATTTGTGGTAAAAGCGTTTAGTGGCCTATTTCTGTACAAAAAGAAAAATATATTTAACGCTTTTAGGGGTGTTTTAATTTGCTTTTAATTTAGTTCAGCTAAAAGTATGTCAGACAGAGAAGTGCCAGGCCATGCACAGAGGAGTGGCAGAGGCCTAAATGTTTCTGGCGCAGGCAGAGGTCGCAGCAGAGTAAGGGGGCGTGTCAGCAGGAGTCGCAGCGAGAGCTCCCAGTGTCATCTAGCCGGTCGTGTCTTGACAAGCAACCCAGCGGTTCTTGATTGGTTAACTTGGTCATCCACTTCATCCCAAGTGACATCAGACACCCCCAGCCAACAGTCGGTGGGTTCGACAACCCTTAGTTGGCATGGCCCGGGAGCAGACCCTGTGCCCTCACCTGTCCTCAACCTGCCTTTGTCCTTTGCTGTTCTCTCAGCCACAGAAGTATTGTATGCTGTGGGCTCAGCTCCACTATACAGTGAGGACGAGCTAGTAGAGGACAGTCAGCAGCTACTGCCCAGCCAAGATCTGGAGGAGACATCCTCCGCTAGGCGGGCAAGTAGTGATGAGGAGAGTGGCGTGGGAGGTGGTGTTGCCAGCAGTCAGGCTCCTGACCCAGAGACCGTTGAGGAGGACATCAGTGACGTGCAGACACTACTCGATGATGAAGCCGATCGCACTTGGGAGCCGGGTGAAGAAAGGGCTTCATCATCATCAGGAGAAGAGGGTGGCAGCTTGCACATGAGGCAGCGGCTGAGCCAGCAAGGTGGTAGCATGGCTGGGAGTCAGCAGGCTGGCAGCAGTAGGAGGTCAGGAGCCAAACGTGCCCGGGGTAGACCACCTGCTTCTCAGCAGCCTACCTGCCCGGGAAGTAGTGGTGCAGGGGTTCACGGAGGCAGCGGCCGTAGCAGTCAGTCAGTGCAGAGTGTTTGGGGGAAAATCAGCTATTCCGCGGTGTGGCAGTTTTTTGTTAAGCCGGTGGAGGAGGTTACCATGGCCATATGTAGAATATGTGGGCAGAAGATGAAGCGTGGCCAGGGTGCCAATGTTGGCACCACGGCCCTGCGTCAACATATGCAGCGTCACCATAAAGTGGCCTGGGAGAACGGATGTGGTGGTCCAGCCTGCCGCAGCAACTGCTGCATCACCCAGTCGCACGCACCGGGTTTCAGGCAGTCAAGGCTCCACCACCTCAGCCGAAGGGAGCTGTATGTCATTTCTGCTGGGCCAGGTGCTCCTGCTCCTCCTCCTCCTCATCAGTCATTCCGTCAGCAAATCCATCACCGAAGCGATTGCCAAGAGACAACAATATGCATGCACTCATCCAACGGCGCAGAAGCAGAATGTGCGCCTGTCCAAGTTGCTGGTGCTGCAGTCCCTCCCTTTCCAAGTGGTGGACTCACCACCTTTCAGAGAACTGATGGCTTGTGCCGAGCCGAGGTGGAGAGTCCCAAGCCGTCATTTCTTTGCAAAAAAGGCAGTACCAGCCATGCACAAATATGTATAACAGAAGGCGGGCCAGTCCTTGAGCCTGTCGGTGTCTGCCAAAGTGCACGGCAGCACCGACGTGTGGAGCTGTAACTACGGTCAGGGACAATACATGGCCTTTACGACCCACTGGGTGAATGTGGTTCCTGCACAGCCACACCATCAACTTGGCCAGGTGACACAACTTCCGCTTCCACGTTCCCACGCTGCTGGTCCTGCGACAACGTCCGCCTCTGCCTCCTCATCCTCCACCGTGTCCTCAGCCTCCACTGCAGGGACAATTCATAGTGCCCCCCCAACATACCACATGTGCTGGGCACGGCGGTGTCACGCTGTTCTGCACCTGGTTTGCCTGGGCAAACAGAGTCACTCAGGGGGGGAACTGCTCCGTGTGATTCATCAAGAAATCGAATCCTGGCTTTCTCCGCGACAACTCAAAATCGGAACCATGGTGACCGACAACGGGAAGAACATGGTGTTGGCGCTGCGTCAAGGAAGGCTGAGCCATGCGCCCTGCATGGCACACGTGTTCAATCTGGTTGTCAAGCGGTTCCTGAAGTCTTCTACCGATCTGCAAGACATCATAAAAATGGCCAGGAAACTTTGCATGCACTTCAGCCACTCGTGCACCGCAAAGCACACCCTCCTTGAGCTGCAGTGGCAGAACGGCATCCCCCAACATAGGCTGATATGCAACGTTTCCACTCGTTGGAATTCAACCCTCCATATATTGGACCAACTATACGAACAGAGAAAGGCCATCATCGATTTCTTGATGATCCAAGCGGATAGGAGTACTCCCATGTGTAACTTTGATGTCAGCCAGTGGCAGCTCATGCGTGACACCTGCCGTTTGCTCAGGCCCATTGAGGAGGCCACGTTATTTGTCAGTCGCCAGGACTACGGGATGAACAACATCATTCCACTGCTTCATGTCCTGGAACAGATGCTGGTAAATCTGGCTGGTCAAGGGACTGGAGATGTGGTGCCTAGATCCCACGGCCACATGAGCCCTTTGGGGGCTAAACTGGAGGAGGAGGAGGAGGACATAGGAGCACAGGCAATGTATAGCGAAATGGGTGGTTTTTCTACTTAGGTGACAGGAGAGCAGGAGCAGCCAGAGGAGCAAGAGGGAGATGAGGAAGACGAGGCAGAGGATCCAGACACACTGTGGCAGTATGCAGTGGAGATAGAGGCAGAGAGTCCCTCCGAGTCACTTGCACAAATGGCCCGCTGCATGCTCACTTGCTTGCGTAGTGACAGCCGAATTGTCACCATTTGGCAGAGGGATGACTTCTGGCTCTCCACCTTGTTGGAGCCTCGCTACTGGTCCAAAATGGGGGCCTTTTTTACACCCCCGAGAGGGAGGACAAACTGAACTACTACAGAGACATCCTATGTAGTCAGTTGGCCACTGCCTATCTGCGCCATTGTCCATCCTCTCACAGGTCTGACCGGGGGGGCCCTCTGCACTCACTTTCCACTGCCATGGCTGCTGGGGAGGAGTGTGGTGGCAGGACCAGTACCAGCTCCATCAGCAGCAGCCTGAGTCTAGAGTTGCTGATGAGCAGCTTTCTTCACCCGCATAGTGAAGAAACTACTCACCAGCAACTAGACATAGAGCAAAACCTGAACCAGCAGGTGGTGGCATACTTGGAGTGCACCCTGCCAGCCGTCATTGAAGATCCGCTTGACTACTGGGCAGCCAAACTGGATTTGTGGCCGCAACTGGCCGAGTTTGCCCTGGAAAAGCTGTCCTGCCCGGCTAGTAGTGTGGCATCAGAGCGGGTGTTTAGTGCGGCGTGGGCCATAGTTACCCCAAGAAGAACTCGCCTGTCCACCCAAAATGTGCAGACACTGACCTTTGTAAAGATGAATCAGGCGTGGATCTGCCAGGATTTCCACCCACCAATGCCTGATGCATCTGATTAGATGATCCATGCCGACTCACCCAAACCTTGACAAAAGAGACAGGTTTCTTCTGGCTACCTGCCTCAGCTACTACTCTGATGCTGCCACCCGCCACACATCAGATGCCAAGTGCTCCTTCTTTCACCCACCTTCGTCAGCAGGTACTGGTATTGCCA
>NC_092870.1:8519489-8522530 GCF_032062135.1 Pyxicephalus adspersus | reverse complement strand
TGGAAGCCAATGGAGAGAACTACAAAGAGATGCAGCAGAAGAGGATCGGAGGGAAGGATGGATGAGTCTGGCTGCAGACACAGTGTTCTACACCACTATCAAGACTCTCTGCAGGCTGGAAATAGACGTTTTTTAACGCGATTCGCCGCGAATAAATTCGGATCGAAGCAAATCTTTTTGAACAATTTGGCGAACCAGCCGAATCGAATTTTTGCAAAATTCTTTCATCTCTAGTAATTACCAACGGGGATTTGTAATTTTTTTTTGCAATTGTTGCATTAATATTATTATGTTCATAAATATCAGCTTGTGTAGTAAGAGGTTTTCATGTTATTGTAATCATTGTGACAGTGATAGGAGGGATATACTGGCTATAGAGAATCTGTAAAGATTCACATACAGGGAAGGGAATTTATCAAGGCAGGATGAGAAAGCCACCTGACGGAGCAATCCAGACCAAGTCAGAGATGCTCTCGGCAGTTTGGGGCCAATAGGAACAGGGGAGGGGCGTGTTCACCAGGTCACTGGGCTGGGGAAATAGGCCTACCCTAGCAGGGATCACTTGGGATCCACTGAATCCACTGAATCCAATCCAGTGTTTGCCAGTATGAGAAAAGATACATCATCTAAAGGAGATGATAGGTATGGAGAGTGGGTAATCAGAATTTTTAGGTGACTGGGATTTGGTAGAATTAAAGGAAATATGATAGAAAGGGCTCTTTCAAGTAAAAAGCTTGAAAGAAACATTTAAAAAGCTTGAAAGAACCATTGGGAGGAGTGCTGAGATAAAATGGGCCATCCAAATGAAAGGAAAGCATAGAGCTAGTAGATGGAATCCTTTATGTTGATCAGAAGATGGTAAAATCCTCACTTTAGAAATTCATGGAATGGAAACTTGAAATAAAACACAAGCCACAACTGATTTAAAAGATGAGGAGAACCAGAGAATGATCTCTTGAAAGAAATTAGGCCCTTAAAGCAGCCTAACAATTGCTGGAAAACCATCCTAACCCACTAATGAGGCAGATTGTCCAGCAGTAATATATAAATGAGATCACAAGCAGTTAAAAATTGCTGGATAGGCAAATTTCCTGCAGGAAGTAAAACGAGAAACATCTCCTGTCTGAAGTGCAAGGTACCTTCATTTATATGAAGTGCTCTGGCCTATAGCACCTTTGGCAGAAATCCCACCATCTTACTGAGAGTCTAAACTCACTGGTAAGGCGCAGGGATTTATGTCAGGAGCATAAGCTCTAGTTTCCTCTGCAATGGGAGACATAAAAACTACCAATCTATTCTGCTCCAAATGTAATGTCAATGCCACCTTAATGTTCCAGCATACCAAGAGGCCATTAATGTCATGCTTTATAGGGTACTCTGCATTTTTTGAAGAAATACCATACCCAAACAGAGGAGGATTGAGAACAGGAGAACTTCATATGTCCTGTAAGAGAGCAAGTGTTATATGATAATAGAGTGAGAACACAGGAACAGTGACAGATGTTCCCTGGACTCCCTCTGAGATGAAAGGATTCTTAAATACAATTCCTCTGTAAAAATAGACTTAAACCAAAGGAGAAATTTACTTGTTATAAATGTGGAAATTAATTTAAATAATCAGATTCTGAATCACTTAGTAAACAGTGGGGCAGCTTGATCTGTTTTAAAATCAGAAGAAGTGAATCTTCTTATTCAAAATGTAATTGAATGTAACTCCCCAAGCCCGAGATCTTCTCGGCTCACCTCTATCTGGGAAACCAGCAAGCGTCAGAAACTGGGCGGAATTTGCAATCGGCTATACGTAATAATGCCTCTTCTCAAGGCTATGAAGTTGAATCCTAATGTTACTAGTAGCACGCCATAGTGCACATGCTAGGAGGAGGACTGATTTCACATGAATCCTGTTCTGTTTGCTAAATTATTATTATTATTTTTTTATTTCCTTTGCTAAGCACTATTTTGTTTGCACTCTTCCCTCTGCCGTGCTATATGCTCTGTCTGTTATAATAATGTCAGTGGGAGTTTTGTCTGTTTCTGTTTTACAGGTTTTAGTGATATGATGTTACTAATTGCACTTTACCTTACATCATTGATTGTGAGATGTTTTATAGTCAGCAATATGTAATAATGTTTCTTCTTAAGACTATGAAGCTGAATCTTAATGTCACTAGTAACACACCATAGTGCACTTGCTAGGAGGATGATTGATTTCACATGAATCCTGTTGTGTTGTGTTTGCTAAATTATTATTTATTTATATATTTTTCTTTGCTGAGAACTATTTTGTTTGTATTCTTCCCACTGCCATGGTGAATAATATTCTCTGTCTGTTATAATAATGTCCGTGGGGGTTTTGTCTGTTTCTGCTAGAACAGACAAAGTACTGATTGCACTTTACTTTATATTATTGATGTTTTATAGTGGGCAATACGTAATAATATGAAGCTGAATCCTAATGTCACTAGTAGCCCGCCACTGTGCACGTGCTAGGAGGATGACTGATTTCACATGATTCCTTTCTTGTTGAGATTGATAACATTATTTTATTTTAATTTTTTTTTCTGAGCACTACTTTGTTTGCATCTTTCCTTCTGCCATGATGCTCTGTTATAATAATTTCAGTGGGTTTTTTGTCTGTTACTGTTAGAACAGGCTTTATTGATATGATGTTACTGATTACATTTTACTTTGGTACTGATTGCGAGATGTTTCTATAGTAGGCAATACGCAATAATATAAAGCTGAATCCTAATGTTACTAGTAGCGTGCCATAGTGCACCTGCTAGGAGGATGACTGAAATTACATGAATCCTAATTTTTTGGGATTGCTAAATATTTTTCTTTTTCTCTTCTCTCTCTCTGCAGAGCAATATTTTGTTTGCACCCCTCCCTCTGCTATGATGAGTAATATGCTCTGTCTGTTATAAAATGTCAGTCTTTTTCTGCTGGAACAGGCTCTTTTGATAAGATGTTACAGATTACATTTCACTTTAAATTATTAAACATGCCATAATTCTCCCTATCCTAAAGAAACCCTCACT
>NC_092870.1:8496800-8517980 GCF_032062135.1 Pyxicephalus adspersus | reverse complement strand
TCATTTGCAATCCCTATTTAATGTACAGCGCTGCGTAATATGTTGGCGCTATATAAATCCTGTTTAATAATAATAATAATAATTATTGATTGCAAGATGTTTTATGTGCCTTACCCATTGTTTAGGCAATGCTTACTAGCTTGCCTTTTACCTGCTTTTGCAGGACGGGTCTTTTGTTAAAGATCTAAAGGCTTAGGCCCTTTGGTTTTGTACCCTTTTTTATTATTTTATTCTTTCTTTCTTTTTTTCTTTGTTTTGTTTCTTCACTGTATTGCCCTCTAATAAAGTTTGGTCTAAATTGTGGTATACCTTATGGTTAGTGGAAAGGCCTGCATCATATATATTAACCTTCTCATCTGTGCAGTTTCTCTCCCCAGGAACTATCAACGATGGCTAAGACTTGTGTAATTGTAACCCATAATGTAGAGGGATTTACCTCCCCACAAAAACGGAAGAAAGCATTTGATTATCATGCTAACATTGTTTGCCTTCAGGAAACTAGGTTTTCACAATCCTCCCGGCCCTCACATTTCCATAAGAAATTTCCTCAGATTTTTCAAGCTTGTTTTCAAGAGAAAAGGAGAGGGGTTTTGATAGCCTTTAATAAAAAATACGCCCTTTAAATATTTAAAAGAAATAGCGGCCCCTACTGGCCGTTATCTAGTATTACAAGGCTTTCTGTTTGACATAGAGCTTACAATTGTGAACTACTACGCCTCTAATGTTCACAAAATGTATTTTTTTAAGCATCTTTTTAATGTGATAGCTACACACCCTAAAGGTACTCTTTTATTGATGGGAGAAACTAATCTAGTTCTTGATGGCAAATTAAATAAGTCACATGTTTAAACCCAGGGACATTTTAGTTCAATCCTTCTGAATTCCCAAAAGTTTAAAGATTTTTTTTTATCAGATCAACAACTATTTGATGTATGGAGAGAAATCCACCCTACAACAAAGGACTTTACTTATTATTCTCCCTCTCACAATAGCTTCACTAGAATTACTCAAATATTGGTGCCACAACGGCTGCTACCCTGTGTATCTACCTCCAAAATTTTGGCGACCCCTTGGTCGGACCATTCTCCGGTTTTGGTAGCCTGTAAATCTTTGATTCCTAGATCTTCCGAATTTCATTGGAGACTAAATGATGCTATGCTGTACTATCCTGAGATGGTGCAGTTGTTAGAGAACCATATTACCCACTATTTTGCATATAAACGCAGACTCCGTACGATAGCCTAGAACTCTTTGGGATGCCCATAAGGCTACTATCAGGGGATACCTGATTCAGATAGCGTCCCATAGGAAAAAATTGAGAAATGAAATAATCTCGGAACTAACCTCTTCCCTGGAACAGCTTGAATCTAAATGGAAAGCTACACTTGAAATGAGACTTCAACCTAGTCCAACAAACACGTATAGAACTTAATTTATTGCTAGACAGCCAAGTTGAGAAGCAAATTAGATGGTCCAAGCAGAGGTTCTACGCATGAGCTAATAAACCAGGCATGTTGACAAATTTGCTTACTACTAAATCTCACTCTGCTTCCACAAGGTTGAAGCAGACTAATGGTTCTATTACAGCTAACCCCTCTATATTAGTAGAGAGGTTCCCGGAAATTCTAGCGAATTTATATACTTGTCCAGATCCTTTTCAAAATTCCTGCGCCGACGAGTTATTTAAGGATCTGCATCCTCCCATGCTTATTAGTGAGGTAGATGAGCAGCTAGCGGCAGATATTACTACAGCAAAGAACTACAGCTATTAAATCATTGAAAACAAAAAAAACCCCGGGAAGGTTTTTCGTCACTTTATTATAAGAAAGTAGTAAAGCGTATGTACTTTTCGTCAAACTAAAAGTGACAGGTCGACACGCCCCCTTTCCCCGCCCACTCCACCCATAATCCCTCCCATGCCCCTCCCAAGGCCGTCCCACAGCCCTCCCATCGCCAACCTAACGGCCTCCCCCTTAGCCCCTCCTATATTCCGCCCACTCGCCATCCTCGCCATCCATTAATCGGCTATTGACCAGACATGTCCTGGCATGTCCAGTTATGTCCAGGCATGTCCAGGGGATTTTAAAACAATTAACGATTATGTTTATGGGTGGAGAGTGGGCGGAATACAGGAGGGGCTAAGGGGGAGGCCGTTAGGCTGGCGATGGGAGGGCTGTGGGACGGCCTTGGGAGGGGCATGGGAGGGATTATGGGTGGAGTGGGCGGGGAAAGGGGCGTGTCGATCTGTCACTTTTAGTTTGACGAAAAGTACATACGCTTTACTACTTAAGAAGTTCCGGGATCAATTGGCACCTCACCTAGCCAATTTTTTCAATCATTTGAAAAGTGACCCCCTACATCCTCACTCATCACAATTAGCCAATGTTTCAATGATACCTAAGCCAGGAAAGGATAATTTAGATCCTCATAACTACAGACCAATTTCGCTACTTAGATAGATATTAAAATACTGGCAACAAGGTTAAATAAATTCCTGCCTGTTCTTATTCATAAGGACCAGGTTGACTTTGTATCTGGTAGACAGGCCTCTGATAGTAAAAATAAAATTATTGACTTATTACATCTACCTCATTCTGAGAGTATCCCAAGTATGCTACTTTGCTTTAGATGTTCATAAGGCATTCGATAGGTGGGGAGGAGTATAAATTAAACCTTTTTGCAGATGACATCCTGTTGACCATAACCCAACCTATGGTTTCACTACCGAACTTGATGTCAGTACTAATAGATTTTGCTCAAGTATCGGGCCTGGTTATTATTGAGGAAAAATCAATGGCAATGAATGTCCCACTTCCTACTCCCATGCTTACTAGAATACAGAATATGTTTAAATTTAAATGGTTGACACAGCACCTTGATTATTTGGGTATCAAACTCACTAGTACTTATGAGAGATTATATGATGCAAACTTTGAACAAATCTTTGCTAAACTTAAAAAAATGCTTTTTAGATGGACGAATTTACCACTTTCGTGGTTTGGGAGGTCTAACTTAGTTATAACACCTTCGGAAGGAATGTCATCTTATCTGTTTAGAACACTCCCAATACCGGTTCCTTTTAAAGTATTACAAGGTCTTCAAAGGTCAGTGATGTCATTTGTATGGAATGGCAAATGACCACGAATATCTCAGAAAACATTATTAGCTAATAAACAAGCAGGGGGTTTGGGGGTTCCTAATCAGTATTATCAGGCTAGCTATATTGCTCCCATTTGTTCCCTTTATGCTGGATCAAGGGCACCTTTATGGGTTGAAATTGGACAGTTTCTTTGTTGCTCAACAGATATATGGGCACTTCCATGGATCCCTGAGAAACTTAGACCGCCTAATATGACTCCACATCTGCGAAATAATGTTTCGCTGCTGGGACGGAATTAGATACTCTAGTGGATTGATGTCCCCATCCTTACCCTTACTTCCAATTCAAAATAACCCATTATTTATTCCAGGTTGGGAATCGCCATTTGCCTTTAATTGGTGGGCAGAGCATAATTATTCCATGGTGTATTCATTATTGGATAGATCGGGAATTCTTAGCTGGGATACTATACGTTGTAATCATGATGTTCCAGGTAGGGAATTTTTTAGATAGATTTAGATTAGCGTCATTGGATTTTAACGATAACCCAACATAAAGATTGCTCAATGCAACTATCAGTAATGAAACGTATTTGTTTAAGGACTCCATTAACTTCTAAATTGATTTCAGTACTATACAGTGAGCTTAATAAAGTGGGAAATCCTCATGGGCACAAATATGTACTTAATTAGGAACATGATCTGAAAAACAGCAACATGCTCCAGTAATGTTACTACTCTGGAGTCGGCATTTAAAGTCATGATGCCTTGGTACCTTCTAAGTTGAAACATCTTCCGGGCCATGGCTCGGGGCTATGTTTTCGGGATTGTCAGGAGGAAGGGTCAGTTATACATATTTGGTGGTCTTGCCCTTTTGCAGGTAGATTCTGGGGCAGAGTTTTTAAGATGTTAAACAGTATATTTCAAACACATATTTCCAGGGATCCATGGATGACCCTATTACATTTTAAACCAGCCCGGCTCAACAATAAACAATTTCAATTGTGTATGTATGATTTTTTGGCTGTTAAGTAAGTGATAGTGAGTAATTGGAAGAAACAGTTAATACCCTCTTATGAGGTGAAACTTAGAATGGATAATATGTTGATTAATGATAAATTAACGAGTTCTCTTACAGATTCATATCAGAGATTCTTTGTAGTATGGGATCCTTGGATCCAGTATTCTGTGCCCTCCATGCCTCAGATGTCGCTGAATGGCTGGTAACACTGGACTACTGGTGAAGGGGGTGACATTTCATGGGTGTTTGGTCCTTTCATTATTTTACTAAAGGTCAGAGGTGCTACCACTGTAATGTTATTGTATTTTGTTTACTGTATTCTGGGCAAACTTGGTTTTAGTTTGTTTTTGTTAAGTTTGTTTTTTTTTTTAGTTTTTTTTTTTTTTGCATGAATGTTACTCACAGCATTTTCAGTAATGCATAAGTTGTAATGACTAACTTTGGATGTTTGTATGGTATCATTTTAGCTTTGTAATTTTCTATGTAAATTTGAAAATTTATTAAAAATTATTGAAAACAAAATGTAATTAAAGGAGTTGGATTAGGGGGGTGTTCTTTACCCCCTATTAGAGACCACTCCCACTAAAAACTCGAATTGCCCCCTTTCAAACTGAGGCCTCTTTACTTCTAAGTGATTTTGTTCCCTGCAATTTGCTAGGAATAGATTTACTTACCCAAATGAAAGCTGGAAAATGGGAGGTTATGATTGTTGAGGTAATGTAATGTAACTATGAGGAAGCAGAAAGGGTGAAGGATTCCCCAATCAAATATGCTGATCTTACTGTTTTCATAGATAGGTCCTGTTGTTATAATGAGGAGAGCATGAGCATGAGCATGTTGTTATAATGAGGAGATGTGCATTTTCTGGCTACTCTGTTATTACTCAAAGATCAAGTAATAATTTAGGGGAAACTACCTGGAAATCAATCAGTTCAAGTGACAGAGCTAATAGCTCTGATGCAGACCTGAATAAAAAAAAAAAAAAAAAAGTGATGGTGTACACTGACTCACGGTATATCTTTGGCATATGTCATGACATGTCATGTTTTGGCCAGTTGTGGAAGTTGAGGGGCTTTATGACATCTAGTGGAAAGCCTATAAAACATGCTGAGCTTGTTAGGAAAGTCCTCGAGGCACTTTGGTTTACAAACAAGGTAGCCATAATAAAATGTGAAGCCAATACTAATTGGCACTGATTAAAGTTTAAATTAAATTGGTACCAAACCTAGAGAGATCTTTGTGGCCACTTCCTCTCCTGAGGAACCTGATCAGGTAGACTAAACAGTCTTCGAGAAACTGCAATTGCAAACTAATGAGAAATTAAAAAAAAAATAAAAATAGATCAAAAGTTTAAGAATGTACTGAGAAAGATGGACTTTGTACCCATGAAGATAGTAGATTCTGTGCGCATCCTATGCTGTATGCATATCTAGCTGAGGCAATGCATGGCCCATCTCGTCTGTCCAAAGGATTTATGATTTCATCAGGAACCACACATTGGATTGTCCTAGGATTTATTACTGTTACAGAACAATTTGGTCATGAATGTAAGATTGTACAATCCTGGAAATCTTGTAAAAAAAAAAAACCTATGAAATAATTTACCTAAAGCTTTGTACCCCTTTCAGACGTTGCAGATTGATTGCAGAATTGTTTAATTACCAAACTGTCACTAATCTGAGTATATTCTGGTGTGTGTAGATCTGTTCTCTGGATGGATAGAGGCTTGGCCAGTCGTCTATGCTACGGCTTTAATCAAAGCCAAGAACTGTTACAATAAATTGTGTGCAGATATGGCCTGGTGGAATCCGTAGAATCAGACCCTGGAGGTTATGTCAGAAGTTATGGAAGGCCTCCAGATTCAACAGAAGTTTTACACGCCATACTAAGAAAGTTATATTAGTATAATAAAAGTGTATTGCTGAGATTTATGAACATACCTGTCTCTATGGGTGAAAAACCTCCCTCTTATGTTAAAGTCTATTAGACATACCCCTGGGGGTCATTTTTAAATATTGTTTGGTAGGATAGGATTTTTCTTCTGTAAGAGATGAAGTTAATACATTGCTTATTGTATGTACAAGAGTTGCATAAATAGCTTACTAAGTTGCATGTCCAAGTTCTCTTTCTATTCCAGATCTCTAACTCACTAGTGCACACCACCTACAACCAGGAAAATGACCCTACAGTCTTATATGAATTTCATACCAAGGAGTCATCCTGAGAGTTATGGTATATGGGGAGTAAAATCTAAAACCCTTTAAGGACGTGTTTAAAGGAAGCCCTGAGATTGTCTTGTTTGTGACATATCTACCAGATGAGACAATCCCAGAGTGTGAGGTCTGTCATATTGGAAATCTTTCCTTAAATGGTTGATAGTGATGACTCTAAAAAACGTGACTTATTCACCCATTAGTGTAAATTCTGTGAATGCTACGGATCCATTTTTGGTAACAAGGTAAACAAGATAAATTGTATTCCGAGGATTCCAATGGAGAAAATTATGCATCTTGGTATATTATTTATGCTACTAGTAATGTGGGGAAAACAAAAACGACATACAAGGTGAATGACAAAGTATGCAAAGATACTGGTTTGGTGAACACATGCACTCAGAGGAGGGGAAGTGTCTATACTTAGTTTCATTATACATGTTATGAGAGACACTTGCACCATTAGGAGATATTAATTATAAGTGGTATATAGGTATGCAAATCACTTGGTATATTTTCCAAATCCTTCCAAATTCTTATAAGTGGGATGTTTTATGTAATGGTATAGATTTACCCTGAATAGGTGAATGAATGACTTGATGACCAATGAATGAGGATGTGAGAGGTGTGAATGTGACCACTGATTGCAGGACCCTGTGAGTAAGATTTGGGGTTTTTACAGATACATAATTAGGTTTAGGTGATTTGGTAACGGATCCAAGACAATGGTGCACATGGTAAGGATGGGGTATAAGGTGTGTGTGTGTGTGTAACTGTATTTCAAATAATAAGTATGAAAAATGTTTTGGAACCTGCAAAATTAAATGTTGGTAAATGTAGTGTACCCATAACTGAAGCTGCAGACATGGTAGTCCCACAAGTTATCCTCACAATAGATTGTATTACCAGGTACTCAGTCTGTATTAGGCACTTGGAAGATAACAATGGAAGACTTTTTAGAGTTGATAATTGGATCAAGAGATGTGCTGTATACGTAAAGAATCAGATCTATATGCTCAAGGGATGGCTATTGTTGGGGTATACTCGCAATAAGGTAAAAAGAGGTATCTTGGATAGAGCTTTGCAGGCAGTTAGAATTGCAATAGAAACATTAAAACTATGGATTTGGAAACTAAGTGTGAAAACAAAAAAAGCATGTCCCTCTATTAGATAACTCATTTTGAACTGTAAGATTGATGAATTACGAAGGGGCAACCCTTCAATGGGACTCCCCAACTCTTAAAGTCTAAGGGGACACCTCCTTTGTTTTGGGTATCAATTGAGTTTGATTACATTTGAGAAAGATATTGAATCTTATATAATCAAAAAAGGTATGGTAGATGTAGGCAGTCAACCCCCTTAGAATGGACAAGGTGCCTACAAGGGCCTGAATTCCACTATATCAGAAGGATTATCCTTCTGGTGAAGTATATGTACACGGAGTGGCTCTAACTGCCCAGGTTAGGAAGGTTTGTTATGTTTAAAACATTTTTTGATATACAATATGAAATTGTTTACTGCTAAAATTCTATGTACATTCTTACCTTCAAAAGATTTTGTTGTTTTACTATATAAATCAACTATATTCAATGCCGACGTCATCAATCATGGAGGATATCAATAAATGTTTTGTAGAATTTGCATTCATCCAAGATGGCCAAGGAATACCCGACCCTGTTATACCCACACCTGCAGATTATTTGTTGATCAAACCAAAGTCTGGATAAAAGTTGCTATAAGGAACCCATTACCCTTCTAAGAGTTTCCAGGAGGTTCTGAGACAAGCCCGGTCGAACCATTATTATTATTATTATTATTATTATTAAACAGGATTTATATAGCGCCAACATATTACGCAGCGCTGTACATTAAATAGGGATTGCAAATGACGCAGTTTGAGAAAAGGTTGTGGTCAAGGTTACGGATATCTCTCTGCCATTGACCAAGTCTGGGATGGGGCAAGGGAGGGCAATGGTTTGATAGGTTGAAGGTGATAAGGTTATGATCAGAGAGGGGGAATGGTGAGTTGTCAAGGAGGACCATTATCTCACTTATGAGGACGCTACTCTACTCTTCCAAGGCAGAAGGTTAAAAGAGTACTCCTGTGAGGGTTTCCTGTGAATACCATGATGCACCATGCAAGTTCCAGGCCTAAAGTCTTCCCTGGCACCTAAGACCTACATCCAAAGTTTGGGAAGTCATCTTTGATTAACATTGCTGGATACCTTTCATTTTATTTGGCTTATGCAACATCAATTTGAATCTAAGCCGGTGTTGCTAGCGAGTAAGTGGTGTGGGTGGCAGGCTCCCCAAGTCCTTTTGTATGAGTACAAAATCCTTGACAGTACTATAAATTCAGAGAATGAACTTGAGGAGGGAAATTATGTGAACTTTATGCTTTTATAGAAGAAGGAATCATAAAATCCATTATACACAAGGCTTTTTAACTCATACCAACAAAAGACTACACACATTGCCCCAGGGGGATCTCTGGGTTCAGGCTTGTGACCAACTGACCATTGTATTATCAGATGTTCAAAGACTTTTTTCACTCCTCCTAATTTACTTCTTAACAGACGTATATATCAAGAAATCTGCATTTTGTATGTGTGTGTGGGGGGGATTTCTTGAACATCCTTTATCTTGTGTCCCTTTCATGTGTACAAAGTGTATTGAAGATTAAAGAACGGTCACCTTGGGTATTGTGAAGAATACCCAACACCTGCTGCTGCTGCCTGTCAGTACTCCATTCACTAAAATTGTATTACACACTTCTAGGTGGCATTGACGATGCACTACACCCAGCTCTCCATGACACTTACCAATGCGGTCTCCCTGGCGATTGCTGACCAGAGGCCACACACTGCTACTACTCTCGCTGACCCACGCTCCGTCTCTGGTTCTCCATCCTTTTGCCTAATGTCACTGCGCTACTTCTCAACAACTTTATGGGTGGCATTTCTAACACATGTCATCCAGGTCATGATGCCAGCTAGCAATGCGGTCACCTGCTGTTTTGACGTTAGACTGCTGCTAGTGGGTTGAGTTCACACGTAGTGCCACCCTTTCTCAATGTTCTAATGTTTATGCTGCCTTCTGAACGCTGTCCATCATGCAAAAATCCTCTTTGCCTGCTGTCACTTTGCCTGCCATTTTCAGGAAAGCCACAAGGTCTTTTGGAACTTTTGTATTTTTCCCTTGTTGCCACTGTTCTACATATACTAGCAAATTTGGTGGTTCTAACATGTATAGGGGCTTTGCTAATAATGTTGGCCCATTGACTTTAATTGAATTTGCGAAATCGGTTTGCCGAAATTTTGCGGACCCATCGGAAGTTCAAGGAATTTTACGCAGGACTGTCAGAGGCCTTCTCGCTCATCCCTATTCAGGAATCCTATATGGTTTTAGGCTGACCCGCACCTGGGGATCAGTAATAATATCCTGCTTCAGCACTCCTGTACACCCTGGCAGATCTGAGAAGGCCTCCGGTTTCCTCTGCAGATTCCTTACCTTCCTGCTTCTGGGATGTTGACAGGGACTTGGCCACTCCTAAGTTTTGAATGCCCGCCTGGGCTAGGGGAAGGGGCTGAGGGGTAGCAGAAAGGGCCTCTCTATCCTTCCAGGCCTTAATTAAGGTAACATGTTAAATATGCTCTTTTTTCCTTTTGTCCGGTTGGTAAATTTTATAATTAAACCTACCTTCTCCAGTATTTCATATGGCCCCTGCTCTAAACAATGGGGACGAGGACCGAGACACGATCACCCGGGTTGAAAGAGCGGATCTTTGCAGAACGATTATACACACCGCTTTGGGCCTCCTGAGCCCTTTGTATGTGTTCCTTTATCAGAGGCATGCCTGCCTCGATGCAATCTTGCATTTGGGTAACGTGCTCTATTATGCTCTTATGGGGCGTGGCTTCCTGTTCCCAGGTCTCCTTGGCTATGTCCAAGAGTCCCTGAGGGTGCCTACCATATACCAGCTCAAAGGGCGAAAACCCTGTGGAAAACTGAGGGACCTGTTGAACCGCAAACATTAAATATGGAAGCAGACAGTCCCAATCTCTTCCATCCTTTTCCATTACCTTTTTAGGCATGCCCTTCAGCGTTTTGTTAACCCTGGGACGTCAGTGCGAGCGGGAGGATCGGCAGGAAATTCAAATAATTTTGTATTGGATTCAATACAAAATACATTGTATTGAGTCCAATACAAATAAATATTCATACAATATATATATAATAATATATAAATTATACATGCTACTGTACAGTTATATTACATGTTTAAAATTTTTTTTATTTTTATTTACAGATTTTGGTGTTTTGTTATTTAAACTTTAATATTAAATTTATTAAATATCGGTGAGTTATGCCTAAGATCTATAGCCTACAATGAAAAATAAATTTCCATGCAACAAATTGTACCGCTTTTTGCATGGAAATTTGAACGGAATTAGACTGCTAGGGAGGTTAAACTGCTCCACCAACCCATCAGTTTGCGGAGCTGTTTAATACCCAATAAACGACACACCTCTTTTATAACTTTGGACATGAAAGGTGTTCACTGATCAGTTAAGATCTCCCTGGCAATACCGGTGTGTGTAAACATGTGAAAATGTTATTTTATAAAGGAATGGCCTCAGGGTAACGGGTAGCATAATCGAGAACCACTAGTATATACTGATGTCCTCTGGCAGACCCACGAGGTCCATTGCTAATCCATCAAATCGTACCTCAATTATAGGCAAAGGAACTAGGGGACCCCGGTAGTGGGCGGCTGCCACTGATAACTGGCAATCTGAACAAGACTCACAGTATCTTTTAACCTCAGCAAAGACCCCTGGCCAAAAGAACCTCTGCAGAATTCTTTGCTGGGTCTTTTCCGTGGCCAGGTACCCCCCAAGAACATGTTTATGGGCCAGATCCAATACCATCCAGCAGAAAGGTTGGGGTACAATAAGTTTTGTTCTACCACCTCTCAATACAAAAACTCATTTATTACCGCAAAATGGCAAAAGGGAAAACATGGCCAGTGCCGGGGACCTGGGAGACTCCATTAACTATTTGTACATTTTCCCAGTCCCTGGCCAAGGTTGGATCCCGCAGCTGGGCTGTCCCAAAGTGGTTTCGAGAGACCTCCAAGTCCGGCACGGCTGCCTCCTCTGGAGTCTCCATAGGCAACTCCCCTGCTAAGACCGAGAAAGGGAAAACCTTAGGTTCTGTGGTTACCACAGCCTGGCTTTTTAACCCATTAACTTCTGGTTTATCCGTACATGTTTGATCAACAGCTACAGCATTTTTATTAACCGTTTTAACTGGTGACAAGTTTTCCCCCTTCCACAGTTTCCAAAATAGCGGAAAGTCTCCCCCCAGAATTACTCGGTGCAATAATACCCCCGACACACCGACTTAATGGCGGACAGTTCCACAGTCTGTCCCGATTTTAACTAATGCTGTGGAGTAAGTTTTAGAATCCCCAAGTATACAGAGTACACCAGTGCAGGGCTCCTTAAGCTGCTCCTGCTTCACCAGGCTGGTGTGCACCATAGTCACTAAACTGCCAGGGTCCAGCAAGGCTTGCACGGAACAACCACCCACTTTCACAACAGCCACATCACAGTCAGTTTCTGATGTACATACCGGCTGGGCGTACAGGGACATCTGTTGGGCAGCATCACGCTCCATACCCTCGCTGGATAGAGGGCATCTAGCAGTGATATGGCCCGCTCATGGCATCTCCAGTACTGTAGTGGGCGCCGAGTGTTTACGGATGAAGTCTCACAAGCCCTCCTGTCCTCCTTGATTCGGTCCCCGACCTGTCTTTCATTCCTGGCCTCACGAGGTGGAAAATTCTTACGCTTTGCCCTGGGTGAAGACCTTTTCTGCAGTGAAGAGCGCTGAGATGGTATTACAAGGAAATCCTCTGCTCCTAGGTAGCGCTCAATCATCTCCACCAGTTAATCTGCGTTCTGTGAGTCCACATGTATCTCCCATTTTTGTAGAGTGGAGGGAAGCCCTGTTAAGAAGCGATCCATGGCTCCCTCTCTGCGATTTGAGGAGCCGTGAGAGTCTCAGATTGTAGCCACTTCATAACCAGGTACACCAAGTCATGCATCTGAGACCTAGGAGACTTTTCTGGCTGGTAAGTCTATTTGTGCGCTCTTTGGGCCCGCACAGTTGGGGTCACGCCCAGGTGCCTCAAAACGTCAGTTTTTAGCTTCTCGTAACATTTGGTGTCCTCTGGGGCCAGGTCAAAATACGCTTTTTGAGAGTCCCTGTCAGGAATGGCACCACTATACCTGCCCATTGTGCTTGGGGCCAGCCCTCTCTCTCCGCAGTCCTCTCAAACATATGGAGGTAGGCCTCAACATCATCATGCGGCATAATTTTTAACAAAAAATGGCTGGCTCAGATGGTACTAGGGGTACCCATGGCTCCAGGGTTTCCCTCCAAATTCTGTGCTGCCAGCTGCTGCACACCCTTGCTCAGCAATTTCTGATCCTTCGCTACAGCCCGAGAAACCTCTGCCAGTTGTGCCACCAACAAACGATTTGTTTCCTGCTGCGCCATATAAGTCTCTCTTGGAGCAGCATTAGCTTGCTGCTGTGCAGCATTAGCAATCACTAGCTGCTTCAGGACCTCTTCCACTTTCAGACAGAAAGCTGGTCATTTAAATGTCTTGGTGTACTGGACCCTGCTATATCAAATTCTGAGGTGCCCGCATCCTGCACTATATGTGGGATCGCCCGTAGCAATGGGGGGGTTGTCAGAATGTAGCAGTGAACGGACAGCAGGCTAGAAAATGCAGTTTAAAGCAGGCTCCAGCCTGCCTATTACCACACATAAACCCAAACAAAAAAACAATGGCTCCGCTGAGCAACTAAATACATTCACTTTGGTAGTCCCTCTCTGACTAACCCCAAAGTACAGCAGTTTCCAGGAAACAGTACACAGCAGTCCTTAGGGAAAAACAAAGAAACATGTTCCACTCACACGAAATGCTTAGTTGTAGATGGCAGAGCTCTATTCCCTCACAACCCTGGGAACCAACTGAGCTCCCTCCAGCTTCTTGCTGGCTTGCTAAATAGTACACACCTGTGCAGACACAGGTGAAAAGAAACCCATCCTTCCTTTTTCCTTTGGCCCGGCTCCAGGACCCTTAAACTGGCTTTAAAAAGCCCTTTATACAAAATGCTTTAGTCTGGGTGCTACATATACCCCATCCAACACCTTTTCTGACAGGCACTGCAAGACGCTGTAACAAAATATATAAAATACATTTATCTCTGACACGTGGGTTATGATTTATGCTTTATTTTGACCTACTGATGTATATGTTTTGTATTAGCTCTGTGTACACAAAGGAAAATAGCAGAGCTCAAGTTCAAATTCATAATAGCAATGTCACTGCCTTAAATGAGTCACAATGGCTCGAAATTAAGGTTGACAAAGCACCAGGACCTGATGGATTACATCTACGTGTCTTCGAAGAGCTAAACTGCGTTATTTCAAAGCCATTATTTCTAGTTTCTATTATTTTTAGAGACTCTTTAATCACTGGAATGGTACCAATGGATTGATGTAAGGCTAATGTGGTTCTTATCTCCAAAAAGGGAGCAAAGTCATTATCAGGTAACTACAGACCGGTTTGTTTAACGTCCATAGTTGGAAAGGTCCTAAAGAGTTTGATAAAGAGCCACATAGAGGAGTTTCTGCTAGAAAATATTATTAATATAAGTGATAGTCAGCATGGCTTCAAGAAAGACCGCAGTTGTCAAACAAATTTACTCTCTTTTTTATGAGGAAGTAAGTAAACAGGTAGTGGAATAGCAGTTGATATAGTGCACTTGGACTTTGCTAAAGCATTTGACACTGTACCCCACAGACGGTTAATATGTAAGTTAGGGTCAATAGGTTTAGAAAAGTCAATCTGTAATAGATGGAGAACTGGCTTAAACATTGCATCCAGAGAGTTGTAATTAATGATTCATACTCTGAAAGGTCTGAGGTTATTAGTGGTGTACCCCAGGGTTCAGTGTTGGGACCTTTACTGTTTAACATCTTCATAAATGATATAGAGTTTGGGATTAAATGTACCATTTCTGTGTTTGCAGATGACACAAAACTATGTAATGGAATTCAGTCCATACAGGATGTCTATAATCTACAAGCAGACCTGGATGTACTGTTTGATTGGGCAGCCAAGTGGCAAATGACATCGCGACCCCTATTGCTCATTATTATCAAGCCAGGAATCCGGCTGGCAGTGAGGAGGCGAGTGCACGAGCGCACTCGACTCCGGACCGCGGGAAACCGCGCTCGCTGGTCGCGCGGATTTTATTGATGAATCAGGGCCATTATCCTGCCCGTGTTCAAAGCATTGGCTAGACTACATCTGGAATATGCAGTCTAATTTTGGGCACCAGTTCACAAAAATGACATTGTGGAATTGGAGAGAGTGCAGAGAAGGGCAACTAAATTAATAAAAGAAATGGAGGAGCTCAGCTATGAAGAGAGATTAGTTGAACTGAATCTATTCTTGCTTGAGAAGGGACGTTTAAGGGAGATATGATCACCCTGTAAATATATAAATGGTCCATATAGAGAACTCTCTTCCCAATTATTCAGTTTGAGATCATTACAAAGAACAAGAGGCACTCTTTGCGTCTGGAGGAAAATAAGTTTAAGCTGCGGATAAGGAAGGGATTCTTCACTGTAAGATCTGTGAAAATGTGGAATCGGCTCCCTCAGGAAGTGAATTCAGCAACTACTATAGATTGCTTCAAGAAAAAGCTGGATGCTTTTCTAGAAGCACAGAATTTAACTGGGTATTAAGGCTTTAAAGTAAAGATAGCAGTGACCATTGATCCAGGGAACATCCATTGGGAGGATGGGGAATTGGGAAGGAATTTTTTTCCCCTGTTGAAGCAAATTGTACCAGGGTTTTTTTTTTGGCCTTCCTCCGGACCAACTATGTCTTACACGGTTTTATATCTGGGATATGTTTATTTCCCTAGTGGTTGAACTTGATTGACTTATGTCTTTTTTCAACCTTACCTACTATGTAACTATATGTAAGTCCCCTTTAGGAAATTAATGTTCTAGAAGTTACTTCTTAATAATCCCTATAATATAGGAGTATTATCCTATACTGGAGCAATTACTTTAGTAATAATAACAATCTGATAAAGTTTATTATTATGTTTACCTTGAATGACTTAAAATTGTCAATGTATATATATCTATTGTTTTCAGCGCATAAGTGTTCTGCGTTATGTGTGATTAGCCCTGAGGAAGCCTACATCGGGTAAAACGCGTTGGGTAACACAGTCACATGTTTGCCTTTTTTTCTGATTTCCTCTTGCTGATACTGTACCAATAGGACTTTGTCGTACACTGTCAAGCGCCAATTTTATTGGCCAAAATAACTTATGTTACTCTTTTCATTATTGTGTGAGATTAACAATCCTATACATTGTTTGAGATGTATTGTATTTTGAGAAGATATCAATAATACAATATCTTATTGCAAAATACCCTCTGTATTATTTTTCTCATTTTACATGGGTGTTATTTATGTTTTGACCTGACTTTGACCTATCGGTGAACCTTTGCCTAGTCAAAATAAAAATTTTCTAATTCTATGAGGGCAGTGTTGTGGTCTGGGTGCCTGTGGGGCAATGTTATGATCTGGGATGCCTTTGGGGAAGTTAAGATTTCAGGGTTGCTTCAGTTGGTCAGATTTAAGGTCAGCAATGTTATGGCCGCCATTTGTACCACAATGCCATCAGAAATTTCAGGGCCCCATACTAGGCAAACTTCCTGGGCTCCTATCTTCTATGTCTAAAAGTTCCAGAATTGCAAAAGTCAAGTTCCTTTGATTAAGGCCAGTACAGAAGTTCCCCTTGTCCCCCCTCAATGGCGCCCCTGTGTACTACACTGGAAAACTACTAGGCAATGGAAACTCTGCCAGCTATTTACATTCCATATCCAACTTATGGCTGGTTAGAAACTGTCACACTTACCTGTTCCTCACTAAAACACAGGCATCTCTCTCCTGTGCATGTGGGCAGTTCTGATGCTGGGCGTGCCTCTGTTTCCTTTATCGACTCCGTCCATGCTGCTGGCCAATCAGAAAGTAGCCTCTCAAGCAGTCCTGGCTATTTAGCTCGCTCACAGACTCCATTCTGTGTTCGTGCAACAAGTTACTAGTGCCGAGTTCCCTAGTTCTGTAAACTAGTTCCTGTACACCTGCTGCCTAATCCAGTGTTTCCTGTGTCCAGCTCCTGTGTTAACCCCTCGTTGTCCAGTTTGTTGGTTCCCAGCCAACTTCCCTATGCTGTTCCTGTGTTCCTGTCTGCCTGTGGATATCCCTGCTTCTCCTGTGCCTCCTGCTGTTTCCAGTGTCTTCAGTGTTCCCTGTGCCCACAGTGGCAACTGTGTTATTGCTGTCTGTCTCCTGGATCCCTGACTATTGACCCCTGGCGTGTGACCTGACCTCGCTTGCTTGCTGCCTGTCTCGACCCCGGCTTTCCTTGACTATCCTCCTGCCTGGTGATTTGGTACCGTGCTTGCCCACCTCGTTGTGCCCAAGGACCGCAACCTGGCCGTAACCAGCAGCGCAACATCCTCACCATCAGAGGCTCTGGAGAAAACCTGGTTACAGCTTAGACTCTGCTCCTTGGGCCTTCTCAGGGCTCGCACCACCTCCGTACGCCCCCTAGTGGTCCTGTCCATCCGTGCGCGACAGAAACATTCATGAAAGCAGCGTTCCAATTACCTTATTAACCTGTAATAGACTTCCTTTTGACCTTTCCATAGCCAACAAAAGCCTATCAAGTCATTAGTTGGTGGTTTGGTTCTAATTATGGCACTGGTTGTAGGTGCTATAGAATGTATACCCCTGGCAGGTCTCATTCTGCCTTTGTGTATAAAACCAAAATAGCGTCAACTTTTCTGATTTTTATGCAATTTTTTGGAAATCAATGCAGAAATGTCCCTTTAGGCAACTCAAGAACTATTACTCTGTACTTGCCTCTCTACCATTTGGATTTTTGGACACTCAGGAACATACTGGATGACGATTAATGTGGTAACACTGTTGTTGATAATTGCAATGTTAATTGCAGTGGGCAGAAATTGCTAAAAGAAGGGTACAGGCTAGCTGAGCAAAAGAAGGTGACAATGGAACTGGCACAGAGAATGCTGACATACGTGACAACAAGTAGATTATTAAGTGCATGCATTGTGGCATGGTAATTATTTACAGACTTTTTCCATCTAGATTTAATAGGATACTAAATGTTTATGCTAATGCTATACATCTCATATCCTTCCTATATACTTAGCTTACTGTTACTATCCATGATGTTAACTGGTCGTTTTTGACCTGTGTCTTAAATCCGTCATAACATGCCTTCAAAATAATTATTTTTCATCCAATTTGTTTCTTACCTCTTGGTTACCTTGTAAGGCTTCCTTATCCATGAAAAGATTGGTTTTAATATTTTTGGTGTGACCCCCTTGGCCTTTCTTTGATAGCATACCTCTCTTTTTTTAATAAAACAAATGGTAAAATGTACCTCAATAGAATTATAAGTAAATAAAAGGTTGTTATGTTACCAGACTATTACTGAGGAGTATTAAAACACATCTCTTTTTATGTTAATATAATAGTATAATAGTAACATCTATGGTGTTACGGGTCAATTTTGACCCATATATATTAACTTCAACAAAAGGCAAAAAAAATAGAAAAGCAGAACAAGTAATAATACAAAATGTAGATTTGCAAGGTTAAACAAACAACAACCAACCAAGCAAACCAAACCAATAGAAAATGTTTGTGCAAGAACATGCATGTCTGTGTGTGTTTAGATGCATGTGTGGCAAAAAGTGAAACTTTGTGTATTTGCATAAAGATTTTTTGCAGTGGAAGCACAATGTGTTTGTCTTCCTGTCCTTATTGCTAGGGCAGACCTGACACCTCTTTATTTAGGAATCAGGTGGATTCAAGGGAGTTGTGGCTGTGCTGGTTGATGCTGAGGTAGGGCTGGCTGAGGATGCTGCCGCTGATGCTCTTTGTGTTGTTGATGACGTGGACAGAGTGCCTGGCCAGCTCTGCAGTTGTCTGACAAAGGCTGCTGTGACTGGGTCTCAGGGAACCCGTTTCCTCTGCTCAATGTGTGCCTTGACAAGGGAGTTGCCTAGCTTCTCAAGAAACATTGTTATTGTTGGTTCCACTCCAGGTGGATGTGGGTCCATAACACAAATGCATTGTATGCAGACACATCTAAGATGTATTAAACACAACCATTGGCCATCTCCAGGTCATTCGCTGACAAGTGTAGGTGGCATTCAGCTTGTCCAGGTTGTCCACTTGGTTTTTCTCTGGAATGCCACTTGCAGGTTTGCATCACAGGCTGCCCAGATTTTTTTTCTGTATTTGCCTGGCTTACTGGGCATGTATTGCCGGAAGGGGCATTTTCCACGGAAAGGGACAAAACAGTCATCTACTGTCACATGTCCCAGAAACTATGAGTGGCCTCATTACAGGATCTGTACACTCCAGCAAGACGAAGAACACCAATATAAGCATCCAGGCATTCCTCATCAATATCATTCCACATGATCCCAGGGGTCAATTTGATGACATTTTGGTCTGCATCCTCTGTCCCATTATTATCCAAGAAATAATCCATAATTTCACTTTTTGTATATCTTCTATGCATTTTTGCAATCTGCAAATAGGAGATGTGTGCTTTGCAAGTAACAAGACTAACTGAACAGTTCCTTCTATGTCTGGAATGCCTGTTTGTTTTGTCCGAGAGATAAGCCCTGAATAGAGGAGGGAGAGGAGAAGGCTGGCTGTTAGTGTGATGTTCTGTGACTGAGAGCTGACAATCAGATTTTAGTGTGTGTATGTTTACCGTTTTGGCACTTAATAATGGTATATAATCTATATTATAACCGGGTCGAAACTGACCATAAACAACACAAAGATCATAATTTTCACCACAACATTTTATAATTTAGTGAAATTTATATATTTTGTTTTATTTTGTTTACATAGAGGATCCTGACAAAGTGAAAAAAAACCTTGATACAATAAACAAATTTATGTGGTACTTATATTCATTTAAAAAATGAAAACGGGTTGTAAATGACCCTAAGTATATAGGAAGGAAGGCCTGGAACGTACAAGGAAGGAGATAGTGTAAGGCCCAGCATGACTGTGCAGACAGGAGGGGGAGACAGCAGAGGGTTAATGATTAGAAGTAGTACGTGCAGGGATAAAGGAAGGGGAGGGGCATGGGGAGGGGTGGATAGGAGGAGCGGTAGGAGTTAAAAAGGTTGGGAATCGGAAGTGGAGCCCTTTTCGACAAGAGACAGCAGGAAGGGTGAAGTTTTTTTTTTGCTGTTTGCAAAGGATTTTTTGCCACTATTTGCAAAAACCGTTTGCAAAGGCGTTTTTACCTCTAGCTACTTACCTTATGGCTGAGGTGGAGGTACTTTTGGAGCAGTTGAGAGTCGCTGCTGAGGCTAGGGGTCCAGGATGGCTCCAGGAGCAGGTGAGCTCGCTGCTACAGGGGGTGGCTTCGGTCCCCACGCCTGGGGGACTGGATGCCAGGCGGCCGCGGAGATCTAGGCCTCCGGCGCGCCTGAGTCCTGAGCCCCCTAGGACTCGGCGCCGTTTTAGGAGCCCCAACAGGGGCCCTCTGGTCTCCCAGTCTCAGCCTCAGCATTTGGCTGCTGCTGGGGAGACCGGGAGGAATCCTCGGCCACGGCGGAGTCCAAGGGGGGAGGCCGGGGGGGCTAGGGAGACCCGTCCTGTGTCTACCCCCCTGCTGGTGAGATCCCTAGAGAGGAAGATGATGGCGTGCAGCTGGCAAGATCGGAGGGCAGGGCTGCGGGCTCCACGGGGCAGCCCTTGCCTGCAGCAGAAACGCGGGGTACCAGGCGTGCAGCCCTGGAGTCGCGGGGCTCCAGAGCTAGGGAGGAGAGGAGGCCTGGTACTCCCCCCGGTGCTGTGCGGCGGCCGGGCTTCTCAGAGCCGCCCGGCCGGTCGGGGCCTCGTGCGCTGGGCGCACGCAATATGCCGGCGGAGCCATCGGGCTCCGCCAAGATGGCGGCAGGGCCTGCAGGCCCTGCCAAGATGGCGTCCGGGCCTGCGGGCTCCGGGAATATGGCGGCGGGGCCTGCAGGCCCCGGTGTCAGGGCGGCCGCCGCCGGCAGAGCGGGGTTGGGGGCGGGCGTGGATGGCCTGGGGGAGGTTGTGGTCCCCCCCAGGGTTGAAGAGAGGCGGTTTACCTGTCCGTTGGCGGCGGTGGCCGCAGCGGATCCTTCTGCGCTGCCTGCAGGCCTTCTAGAGGAAGAGGCGCGGCCTGCAGGTCTGAGAAGAGCCGGTGGGCGGGTGGCAGCTGGAACAGCTGCTGCTCCTGGACTTCACGGAGAGCTGAGCTCCTGCGGCGCTGCTGGAGGGCCCCCTGGTGGTTGGTTTGGAGTAGTGCATGGCCAAGCCAGGGAAGGGGTGCAGGCAGGCATGGGTGTCCGGCCGGTTAGGGGGCCACAGGCTGGTTACTCAGGCTCTGGCGGTGCCTCTGGAGGATGTAGCGGTTGGGCCTAGTGGGCTGGCGGCCCGGCCAGTGGACGGCGGCAACAGACCTTTTTTTCACGAAGAGCCTAGGCCTGCGGCGGCTTGGGATCCAGTGGCTCCTGAGGCTTGGCCGGATCGGGACGAGGCGCTATTGGATGACTGTTCTGAGGGAGAGGTGTTGGAGGTGGACGAAGACCGCGGAGCCGTGGGGGTCCCAAGCTGGCCTGGAAGGTCCGGTGTGGCGGCTTCAGGAT
>NC_092870.1:8374663-8496587 GCF_032062135.1 Pyxicephalus adspersus | reverse complement strand
AGTCAGGTGTGTGCCCCGGCGGCTGGTGGTCTGCAGATGGCGACCCAGCTGGGCCAGGTAGGGGATGGGGACGTGGTCGCCGCACGGGAGGAGGTGGGTAGTCAGGTGGAGGAAGCGTCGGACGTGGAGCTGCAGGAGACCTCCGGTGTTGGGGCTGTTTCTGGAAGTGATCAGGTGAGTGTGGGTGATGCGGCTAAAGGGGAGGTCTATGTTTGTTTTGAAGGCCCTCTGGGGGCTCATTTAAAACAAGAGGTGAGGGAAAAGATTTGTCGTGGGGAATTCATGGATATATTTTCCTTGTTGCCGCTGGAACGCTTTAACCTGGACCGTGGAATGGGTGAGTGGAAAAAGGGTGAGGAAGAGCAGCGGCGGGTTTGGTTGATACCCAGGACATTTGCCAATTGGCTGCAGGCTTTTGCCATTTTGGCTAGTGTTATTGGGGAAAAGGCGCCGGAACATTGTTCGGCGCTGTTCTGTTATCTGGACGCTATTGGGGAGGCGTATAGGGTTTATGGGGGTTTGGCGTGGCTGCGCTATGATGAGCAGTTTTGGCAACGTAAGGCAGTCAGGCCGTCTATCCGGTGGGACCACAAGGACATCAGTTTGTGGATGAAGTTGATGACGCCGGCGAGAGTGGTAAGTTCGCCCTTTCTCGGGGGGGCCGGGGGTCAGTTTGCCACGGGCTCCCCGGTCCTCAGAAAGAAAGGTGTGTGCTGGCAATTCAATGAGGGCACTTGCCGTTTTGGGGCAGCCTGTCGCTTCCGGCACGAATGTTCCAGGTGTGGCGGGGCCCACGGTCTTGCCCGATGTTTCCGGCATGGAAAAGGACGCCCAGGCGACTTTGCTAGTAAAAGGGAGGATGCCGGTGAGGGTCGAAAGGATGGCCTTTTCACACCTGGAACATTGGGGGCTCCGCCGCCCCGAGCGCGGAATCTAAAATCGGCATTGGACCGTCCTTCGGTTGTCACGGCAAAATTGGCCAAGGAGGTGGAGTTGGGTAGGATGGGGGGGCCTTTTGCGGAACCTCCGATAGAGGGTTTGGTGGTGTCTCCTTTAGGGGTGGTTCCTAGAAGGTGCCGAATAAGTTTCGGCTCATCCATCATTTGTCGTACCCGCATGGGGGCTCGGTTAATGCAGCCATTGATCCTGAGTTATGCTCGGTGTCTTACGCTTCATTTGACTGCGCGCTTAGGTGGGTGCGACGTTATGGGAAGGGAGTGCTGTTGGCAAAGGCCGATGTTGAGTCGGCGTTTAGGTTGTTGCCGGTTCACCCAGAGAGCCAGCGTTTCTTGGGGTGCGTGTGGCAAGGGGCGTTCTATGTGGATAGGTGCCTGCCCATGGGCTGTTCATTGTCCTGCGCACTTTTTGAAACGTTCAGTTCCTTCTTGGAATGGGTAGTGAAGGATGTGACGGAAGTCCCGTCCATCATTCACTATTTGGATGACTTGGTGTATTGGCCCGGCAAATTCCTCGGTCTGCAGGGTGCTGTTGGGATCGCTGCAGTATATTGCGGAGAGGTTTGGTATTCCTTTGGCGGCAGACAAGACAGAAGGGCCGGTGACGGCGCTGGCTTTCCTTGGGATTGTGATTGACACGGAAGCCATGGAGTGTCGATTGCCGGAGGAGAAGTTGCGGGGACTGGTGGATGCGGTGGTTCGGGCCAGCAGTTGCAAGAAATTGCAGCTGAGGGCATTGCAATCCCTTCTAGGTAAGTTACACTTTGCGTGCAGAATCATGCCTATGGGGCGGATTTTTGCTAGGCGGTTGGCGGCTGCTACCGCGGGAATTCGTCACCCAACGCACTTTATTCGGCTGAATAAAGAGCTTCGGGCAGACCTGGTGGTGTGGCGGGAGTTTCTAGAAGGGTACAATGGTCGCTCGGTATGGATGGATGGCCAGCGTTGTGGAGGATCGCCTTGGATTCCTAGCGGGTATGGTTCGGCGGTCTGTGAGTCCTTCTACATGGGCCGCTTATTCGGCTGTGTGGGTGGAGTGGTTTCGTTTTGGTACTCAGTTTGAGGGGGTTGCAGGGGATTCTCATGGGTTGAATTTGTTATTGGCTTTTTTATGTTGTTGTTTTGCGTCTGGAGTGTCCGTTTCGGTGGTGAACCGTAAGCTGGCGGCCTTTGCGTTTTTATTCAAGTTGTTGGGGTGGACGGATGTCACAAAAGCTTTTGTGGTGCGGCAAGTTTTAAAAGGTTATAGGAAGGGTCGCAAGGTTGGGGATCGGCCGAGGCCGGTGACCTTTGCGGTGTTGCGGGAGGTGTTGGGTAGGTTGCAGGAGGTTTGTTTATCTGAGTTTGAGGTTCTGCTGTTTAGGGTGGCTTTTGTTTTTGGCGTTCTATGGTGCTATGCGGATTGGGGAATTGGTGAGCCCGGCAACTCGGCGCCCAGGGGGGCTGCAATGGCGGGAGGTGACTTGTCGGAGGAATGGTGTTAGTTTGTGGATTGCCCGGTCGAAGATGGATCAGTTAGGCAAGGGTTTTGGGGTTGAGTTGGCAAGGGTTGACGGGGGTGTTGCTTGCCCGGTTGCTGCTGTGGGAGATTTTTTGAGGGTTCGGCCGGTGGGTGAGGGTCCTTTCCTGATTCATGAGGATGGGAGGGTTTTATCCCGGTTTCAGTTTTTGGCGGTGTTTCGGAAGGTTTGAATGACAAGGAATTCTCGTCACACTCTTTCTTTTATTGCAGCAGCCACGGAGGCGGCTAGGTGGGGCCTGAGCAAGGATGTGATTAAGGGGATTGGGCGTTGGGAGTCGAGGCGGTTTCGACTTTATATTCGTCCACATTTGGTTGTGCGGTAAGTTTCTCGGCAGTTTGTTGGCCGGTCATGGTTGGGGGTAAGGACCGGTGGCTCTGGTGATTTCAATTTTCCCCCCACACCCCCCTTTTTGTTTTCTTCTTGGTTGGTTGGTGAGGGAATAATGGGGGGGAAGGTTGTTTGTGAAGGTTTGTTTTAAGGGCGTGCATTTCATTCTGTTTTTTGTTCCAGGTGTTTGTCCCGGGCTGATATGGATCATAGGCGATTCTTATGTGGCGAGGGGTGCACGTAGAGCGGCTGTTCGTCCGTATGGTAGACAGCTTGGCATCCCTCGATCTGCTGGTTTGGTTCGCTGGCTCGGCGTTCCGGGCCTTCAATGGCGTGGGGTCCTGCCAGAAATGGATCGTTTTATAAGGTTGGACCGGGTGCCTGATGTGGTGGTGTTGCACGCTGGTGGGAATGATTTGGGAGATAGGCCGGTGCGGGAATTGATTAGGGATATTAAATGGGATTTTTTGCGGTTGAGGACTAGGTTTAAGCAGTTGGTGGTGGTTTGGTCAGATATGGTGGGTAGGTTGCATTGGAGGGGGGCTCGGTCTGTAGAACGTTTGAATAAGGCCAGAAAGAAGCTGAACAAAGATGTGGGCCGCTTCTTTGTGCGAAATGGGGGATTGGTGGTGCGGCATCGGGATCTGGAGGTGGTGACGGGGATGTTTTTGGGGTCTGATGGAGTGCACCTGACTGATGTGGGAATGGATTTGTGGTGTCTGGGTTTGCAGGAGGGGATACAACGGGCACTGCAGGTGTGGAGGGGCGCATAAGAGTGAGGGGTCTCTCTTGTGGCGCTTTGGCGGTTGAGGTCCTCGGGGGGAGTGTAATTCTTGGTTGATATGTATGTTGGGGGGTACCCATCTAAGGTATGGAGTCCCCGGTTTGGTTGGAAGGTTATAAAAATTGTTGGTGGGGCTCTGCACAAGGAAGGGTCATTTGGGTTCCCGAGCTGGGTTTATGGGGCGGCTGGGAGCAATTTTGTTTACAAGGTGCAGAGTCCATGGTGTTAAAAAATGGTGGACCTCAGAGGACCTACAACTTGTGGCAATATTTTTGAGTATGGTTATGTTATTTGATTTGTATTAATGTTATATATATATTATTACATATTTAATTGTTCAGTTAAAATTATTTATATGTTTGTAATGGTTGTTTTTATATATATTTTATATATATATATTTATGATTAATATTTTGATGGTTGATAGGCAAGTTGACCTAGCTATGTCTTGCCACAGTCAAGGTTAAACGTACGTGTGTGTGTGTGTGTGTATCATTTTGCTGCAAGGCAGATAGGGCTGTTTAAAAATGTACTAAGCTTTTTTAAAATATATCTAAAGCCAATTTTTTACATTTTCACAATTTTATTAGAAAAACAAAGGGTTGAAGTGATGTATTTTTTTTATCTGTGTGCCATTTGAGAGATTGACCCCTACTTTCTGGAGATACAAAAGGAAATCTCTTGAGAGTGCAGTAAATTTCCTCTTAGTAAACCTCCCTAAACATGATACAGACTGCAAGAACCTGAACAGTTTATCCGAACACATTTACAGCATTAAAAAAATATTTATTTTCTTAATTTTTACAATAATTTTGCACATTTGAAAATTATATATTATACATCAAGGTGAGGGGTAGGGGGAAGAAAAGATGTCTTGTGTTTTTCAGCCCTGATCCCCTAAAAAGGCTATATTTCAATAGGAAAGGAAGCTCATTTTAGAGATTTAGGGGTCATCTCAGAGTCCAGAAAGAGGGTATCTCAGGGTTGTAAAAATTCAACAATGATAGTGTTACATATGAGTAAGAATATTGTAAATTTTTTATTATACAGTGATCATTTACATCTAGACAGACATTGATCAATGGTGTGTAATGAAAATACAACATTTCAAAAGATTATGCTAAATCATTTATACATTAACTCCTGTGGTTTATTTTTCTAGTTATTTTAACCTGACCTAACATGTTTCACAAACAATGTTGCAAACAATTTCAACCTCTTATATATCTCCTTGATTTTATCTCTCAATACTTCTATTTAATACACTTTTATATCTCTTTTTTTCCTCTTCCTAAAACAAAACTTGCATTGACTTCACATATATTCTCTATTTATTAAGGCTGGGTCTACATGGACAATTTTTAAAAACGCATGTAAACGTTCCCATTGCGTTTATATACATTTTATGCACTTTTATTAGCTTTTAAAGCAGTCTGCTGTGTTTTTATTGTGTTTTTGTGTTTTTGTGCCAAAAAACGCGAGAAAACGAAAATCAATGGAAGCGTTTAACCGTTTTTAAACGTTGCAAGCAACTTTTAGGATAAGTGTCATAAATGTGCCTCAAGGAAACGTCCTGGTGTAGATTAACCCATTGTAATGCATGGAGATTTCAAACAAGGGCTTTAAAAGCCTCAGGTTAAACGCTGGGGAAACAGTCCGTGTAGACTAAGCCTAACAAATGTACACATTGGAGATAAACGTTTCCAATTCTGGTTGATGTTACTGTTTGCTTGACTGTTATATCTACCCAGTGCACTTTTTCATACCTTTGTATCAACAATATCTTGTACCTTTTATATTTCTTACTTACACTTTCTAAGAAAGATTTTCAAAAAATGCAATTTGCACGGTCTCAACGGTTTTCACAAACAAGAATGATTGTTATAGTAGTGAAGTTAGGGGATAACCACATTGCAGGACACTGTGGGGTCTTTTCAAAGTCTTTTTATTTAGGGACAAGCATAACTCAAACAGCTTTAATTCAGCATAACAAAACAAAAGTAGCTTAATCCAGCGAAACAAAAAATAGGCTTACATTAGCAAATAAAGTCCTGCCGCCCAAGCAGTCACCCCAGGATTGGACCTATTACTTATAAGTATCAAGTGTTGCAGTTTCAAAAAGTGTTTATGCCCAAAAACAGTATGGAGCTGCCCAGTCCTGCTCCTTTCAGCTTTTCTGTCTGCACTCTGCACTAAGACTCACACTGCACCACCTACTCTGACAGTTGGAAATCCTGCACTCTACTGCAGTGAGATAGGAAGGCCTACCCAAATCCTTCCCTCCTATCCAAGAGTCCGGGCCCTGTAACAACTTAATAAAAATGTCCACCACAGGTCCCCAAACCAATTTCCATGTCTCTTTTGCAGTATGAAACTTCTTTTTGGAGGGACCATGACCTAAAGAAGGAAGGAATATATCTACCATCCAGGACCCAGCCCTTATGCCCTGTACATAGTATAGAACATTTGGCCTAATTTATTAAAGCTCTTCAAGACTACCAAAAATAGTCTATCGTGGGAAAACCTGAGCAATTCTGGAATGGATCTGTCTATGAAAATGGTTGCCAAGTAATGGGAAATTTGTTTGAAAATAAATTCCAGATTTACTGGCTCATCTAGGTTCAGCCGTGGTAATCTATCTTCTCCAGTCTAAACAGCTTTGATAAAGCAGGCCTATTGTGGGGACAACCTCCATTATAACCTCTATGATTACCTTTATAACCTCCATTAATAAGTCCTTGGAGTAAAGTGTAGTGATAAGGTCTACCTAAACACTCAATTCCAGCCTTTTCAAACATTTTACCCGAGAGGAACCCTATAAATCATTTTTATGTCCCGGGAAACCCCAGCAAAAACTAATTGATTGGGGGGCATTAAGAAGAATGCTGCCCTAAAGACAGCCTTAAAAATTAATGGTGTCATACAGGTTACTCTTTTAAGTGGCCTTGGTATTAGAATTAGGTACCCACCATCACCAATGGAGGTCAATTTGCCACAGCTCAATGAACCCCTAGCAACCTTTGAAGAATGGTTGAGAATGTCTGCTCCTTTTGATAGATATATTAACTATTGCTCTGTTTATTTCAGTTGGCACACATAATTAGCATGGTTTAATTGGATTATTAAACAAAAAGCTAATTTACGTTTCTCTAGGTAATTGGTGATTAGGATTGTGTTTACAACGCAGACTTAGACTGAAGAGCTTTCTCGTTGTATGCTGCATCTTTTGGCGTTGGATTTCCAGAGAATTCTGTAGAAGTTTGTAACAATTTTGCAGTTCCCAATCATTTCCCCAGTGCTGGTGAATGGCTCCTATGCTTAAGAAGTGACTACTGGGTAAGCGTTCCATGAAAGATTTAAATTAATCTGCAGTGAAATATAAAAAAATGAAATAGGTATTTTAATTTCACGCTTTTTCTGAATGCGTTATAGACGCTTCAAATACATACATTCGATTGAGATCCTGTGCTTTGCCTTCAAATCTCTACACAGTTCTTTTCCCACTTACCTTTCTGACCTGGTAAAAAAATACTCCCCTAGCTGTTCTCTTCGCTCCTCCAATGACCTACTAATGACTTCCTCATTCATAACCTCATCACACGCACGACTCCGGTACTTGAAACTTTTCTAGAGCTGCCCCAGCTCTTTGGAATGGTCTTCCTCATCCTAATTGGCTTGCTCCTACTTTCTGCTCATTTAAAAGAGCACTCAAAACCCATTTGTTTCAAACTTGCCTACCCATCTTCTTCTGTCTTTTGAAACCATCACTACTTCCCACCACTACATATCCCCCTCCTATTGTGTGTTACTTCCCCCACCTCCAAGACTGTAAACTCTTCAGGTCTTCTCCTCTTTTGTCACTGTCTGCATTTGTCTGTCATTTGCAACCCCTATTCAATGTACAGTGCTGCGTAATATGTTGGTGCTAAATAAATCCTGTTTATTATTATTATTATTATTAACTACACTACAACACTACAGCTAAAAGCTTCAAGGGCTTTTTTCTGTTGACATATGGCATAGTGACATAGGCGGTGGAAAAACCATGAACCATGGCTTTCTTAAAGGAAAATAACATTTAACACTTTCAAATTTCTCCTTTGGATTTTTGTTATGGAACTGATAAGGTCTCCTTATGCAAGAAGAAAAGGAGCATGGTGTTGCCAATGTCAATTTCTAAAAATGCTAGTTGTCTAGTAGTCATGCATTCTTGCCTTAACATTCTGAACCACCGACATGAATGATATGCATATAAGGATTAGTCACCAGAAATTAGATATAGTCACCAGAAATAAGGATTTACCTACAACACATCATATAGCAACTAAATCTGGTCAGCAGAGTGGCAAATGCTAATAATCTGAAGGATTGAATTACTCAACAACTCACCAAAAGGGTGGGCTTACAGCCACCATATAGATGAACTTATTTGACACAACTGTAATTCTAATAAAGATGGAACAAAAGCAGTTTTTATGCATCTTTCTCCTAGAAGTCAAGAGACGTTCATATAGCTATAGTGTCAATTATAATAAAGTATTTAGACCTAGGGAGTAAACAGAATCTGAAAGTAGGCAGCCATGTCACCTGCATGCATTCGCACTATGTTCTCCATTTGGCTAATTTAGCCTATACAAGTTCAATGAAATATGCAATGCCAACTCCCTATTTGGGATCTAGATCTGACTTTCCTGGAAGGAAAGGATGGGCCAGGCACTTCATCCCATTTTTAGGACAGAAATTGAGAACGGCTTACTCTGGAACACCTGGCCAATAAAAATAAAAGGACACCTGTCCCTGAAACAATGGGAAGTTGGAGACTGAGACAGGGTGGCTCAGGTGGACAGGCTGGGTGTGTGTGTGTGTGTGTGTGTGTGGGGGGGGGGGGGGTTGTCTCCCAAAATTTAGGTCTGCAGGACCAACAACTCTGGAAAGTGTCAGAGAGAGCCAGAAGGCAAAGTTTTGTGTTTTTCTGTAATACTGATGACTCTGATTCCCTGTGGGGGAAAACATTCAATTGCTATTCAATCAGTCAACAATTAAAACTATACTTCTTAGGAAACGCTTATCGCACTGGCTAATCAGTGCTGTGCGCAACCACCGTGTCCCACACAGCTTATTTTGTCTAGCAATGTCACTTGCAGCACCAAGGAGAATAAAGAAATTGCTGCAGCCTCTGCTTCCCTTTAGCCATGCGGCCTCATGTATTTTACCGGCATCCACAGCACATACATGAGGCTGTGCAGTTTTTGACTCATCCTGTGCTGCCATGGGCTGCTGGAACTTTAAAGCCTTTCTGCTCCTAGTAACCAGTGCCTGTTGTAGCGTAAGCTAGACTGACTTTCTGCTGGTGTGTATTCGTGTGCTGACCTTGACTATTCCTGACCCTGTTTGCTGCCTATTCCTGACCCTGTTTGAGTTTTTGCTGCCTGGACTGACTTTTTGCCTATGACCCTGTCTTTGCTTGTGTTTTGCCCTTGAGTACCTCGTCTGGTGGACGGATTACCTGTGTATGACCTTTTGCTCTGTATTCTGGACTTGTCTGGAATCTTGGTACTGCTCTATGTGTGGGCTCCTGGTCCTCCCTAGACAACATCCGGGGGCAACTGTGTGCTGGGAAATGCAACCAGTCTCCCGAGGCTGAGCGGTGGCTTGCTATAAATGAAGAGTACAGCGTTAGATTGGAGGACTAATGTCTGGCGAGTACTGTTGCTGGACCAGGGTCTTACAATACTGATACAGAACTCTACATACTTTTTGAAATTGCAAACTATGGTTTTGGTCTGGTCCTTTTTGGCAATCCAATAGAAATAGCTAGAATTGTTAGGCCATTTTCAATCCATTTCAGGAAAGTACATTTTTTTTAGATAAAAGGAATCAATTCTGACTGAGACTCATCCAATGAAAGAAGACTTCACAATCTAAATCTTTCATTCCATTTTTGCTTTCTAAAAGGATATGCAAGCATTTAAGTGACCTATTGAAATCAATCCCATATAAATAGAAATATCATTGCCTGTCATGTTTTACCAATAACACAGGGAACACATTTTTTGCTGAGTTAGATCTTACACTTGTTTTTTACTAATTTTTAGGTGGTGAATCCAGAAATGATCCTAGTTCTTTGCTATCACATCCAGTTTTTACGATACAGGGTACCCTCCATTTTTGTCAAAAAACATACACATTTTAAATACAGTGAAAAAATAATGAAATAACTTGAATGTACTGTTTATTTAAATTTCTTTTGTTCATACAAAGGATTTATTGTTACTGACATTCTTTTTTTACAGTAAATCATTTGAAAATTAATCGATTAAGCGGTTAAGGTAAAAATTTACGTTTACAGCTTTTCCTGGAGTGTTAGGACAATCCTGCCGGATGCTCCAACAATATTCAGCCCTCATATGTACATCCCATCTACCCTAATACCGTCCTTCCATAACCTTCAAATCTTGGTGGAATCGTTCATCTTGCTCATCACTGACTGCACCTAGGTTTTCTGGGAAGTTAGAAAGATGGCTATGCAGAAAATGCACCTTGATGCTCATATTGCAACCAAGCATTTTGTAGCTCTCCAAGAGTTTCTGGACAATTTCTGTGTAATTATTTGCTCGTGTGTTTCCAAGAAAGTCCCTGTCAATGCCTTTGAACGATAACCAAGCATTCTTTTCGACTTCTGATGAAATGTTGATGAGCTGCCGAATCTGTGGACCATCAAACACACCGGCCTTTATTTTTTTAAATGACAGGCTAGGAAATGCTAAAATGAGGTACTTGAAACAGTCTCCTCTAGTTGGCGGCAATGCTTTAAAGAACTACTTCATCAGACCCAATTTCATGTGCAGAGGCGGTAATGTAATATTCTTCCTATCAACAAGTGGCTCACGCAGAATATTTGGATTACCTGGTTTTAGGGCAGATCTTGGAGGCCAATTTTCCTCTCAATGCCTCTCACGAACTCTGCTGTCCCACATGCACAGATAACAGGGATACTTGGTGTATCCGCGTTGCTGACCAAGAAGGAAGCATACCATTTTAAGGTCAACACAAATGACCCAATTGTGTTGGTTATATTGCAAAAACTCAATTACTCTCTTTATGTCTGCATATTTTTCACAAAGAGAAGCTGAATGGCCAATTGGGACTGACCGAAATATATTGCCATTGTGAAGGCGGACACACTTTAGGCTCCACTTTGAGCTATTGATGAATAGTCGTCATTTGGTTGAGTTATAGTTTGGAATTCCCATTTTCTCCATTAAACCAGGTATGTTATGGCAATTAGGGATGAGGGAGCGAGTTTTTAAAACTCGATCTCGTGGCAAATTCGGCCGTTCCCGCTTACCAAAATTGTAAGCGAGAACGGCCGGTGTAAATTCGCCAAATGAGATAGAATTTTAATTAAAGAAAAACAAAAAAATCGCTGGCTGTGTTGATCAATGAATGCAGCCACGATGCAGCCCAGATCCCTGGGCACTAGAGGTTAATTGAATGAAAGCAGCCCTGGAAATCCTCCTGTACTGATTTCCTGGAACTTTCAATGGGTTTGCGAAATCGGTTTGCCGAATTTTTCGCTCATTTCTAATGGCAATACACAAAGCCACTGTTAGTTCTAAAGTACTGCAGAAATGCAATTTCTCTGGTTCAAAAGTACGATACCATTGTTCCTTTTTTTAAGTAAGTTTTTCTCATGCAGTCTTGATGCTAGGGGTTCTGAAGCCTTCTTCGGTAGTCCCAAATCACATGCCAAATAACTCAACTCATGCTGATCAAGTCCTCTTCAATTTCAAACTCTTCATCATTGTTGTCCCCTACTTCATCACCATATTCATGTTTTTCAAGAGAGGGTAGTGTAACGAAATCCGGCAGTGGGATTTTATCTAAATGAGCCACTGGGCGTATAGCCGATGGTAGACTAGGATACTCTGTTACATTTATATTTCTTGTTATATCCTGAAGTTTTCACTATACAAAAGTAAGTCACTGAAATGATCTCCTGCCTCTCACCAAACCATAGGTATACCAAATGGCATTATCACGTGCTGGATGCTTTTCTAGAAGCACAGAATATAACTGAGTATTTAAAGTAAAAATAACAGTGACTGTTGATCCAGGGTACACCTGATTGCCTCATGGAATCAGGAAGGAATTTTTTCCCCTGTTAAAGCAAATTGTACCATGGTTTTTTTTGCCTTCCTCTGGACTGACTTATGTCTTTTTTCAACCTAACCTACTATGTAACTATGTTCCCTTTGTCCACATCTGTAACCCCTCGACACACTGTTTGCACACATTATGAGGGGCCCAAGACTTATCCTGATCACCAAGTTTAACTGCCACAGATATAACAAACTGAATCAGGGTTGTTTAGGCACCTACAACGAGAAACAGCAGAGCCAGACATGATCTGAAAGAAAGGAAATATGTGTGTAAGTAGAAAAATACATTTTGCCTATTCATTATGTAGAGCAGCGCACAACCTCTGACCACACTGTCTTGCGTGTAAATGAATAGCCTATACAAATCCACGCTACAGTAATCACATTAATATAGCAGTGGAGAAAAAACTTGATGTGATACAAAAAAAACACACTGCACTTTCAGAATCGGCATACCTATTTTAGTGTAAATAAGCTTAAAAAGTGAAGTCAACATAAAAGTTGTTCAAAATTGTTCCCCAGTGTAATCAATAATTCTAAGCAACCCTTTGAATGAATTTCAAGCAAGTTTCAGTATGGGGATGTTCCTTGTAAATGAGGTAGAGACTGATTAGAATTTAGGTGCACACAAGAATCAACAAGAATAACTGCACCTATACTGTTACACTTCATTATGTATATATTAGCTTTTGGTTTGAAGGAAAGGTTTTCACCATTGGCCACCACTGCAGTAGACATATTATATATGTGCCTAACATTAACTTCAATGCCACCTGCAGACTACTGCTGATTGAGCACTTGATATATATTAAGATATAGTGCTGATGTCACCTTTTTCAGCTTTGGGACAAGAGAAGGGGCTCATCTCTCCTAGGTAAGTAGAAGAGGCTTGGTCAACAATTGCTGACCTTGTGTCCCATTCCATGTTTTCAATAAAATGTAGACTCTGTAATTTCAGTGGCATAGTTGCTCAGCAATTTGACAAGGTCTGCACTGAAGGATAGATAGATCCTCTGTAGCAGTACATTTGCTTCAGGCTCAATAGTAACAAGAAATGAAGCTGAAATTGGTCATGCATGCATTTTTGTAGAACAAGAACTTGCTTTATAAATATATCCAAAAAAGCCATTTGGTTGCATTTATTTAATGTTTACTATCTGTTCAGTTAATAAATATATAAGTGTATCCAAGTTTGGTGTAAATTCTCTGTAAAAACCCAAATGCCCCATATGGCCCCTATCAATGTCCGTCTAGCTTTATCTATAAGACAATTAAGATCCTATCAGCTTCCAATAAGCAGCAAAATGTATTTTTATTTCTTTAAATCCAACACTCAACCCTTCCTCAGAGGACATTCTACATGGAGTCTCTATGGGAAAAAATAATTCAAAGAAAATAGATGAGCTGACATCTAAAGGACAAGCTTTTCAGTTGGAAGGTTTGACTTTCTACCCAGCAATATAGAACTTTCATGGCTGCATCTATTTTGCTCAACCAATGAGAAAGGTCATGATCAAAATTCATAACACTAACCAATGTTTCAGATAATATTCTTTATCTCTAACATTGTAATAATATAACCAAAAAGGTTAAGATGGAAGCCAAGGCAAGCATTGCCCAAATGTTTTCTGCAGCTGATCTTTCATTAATGCCACTGGGCACATCTGGCATAATCTTCAGATTACTAATTATGCACAATAAAACACAACCAGATTTTTTGAGGGCATTGATTGCCACCATATTTGCTGGGAACACGCTGACAGAAATTGTAAAAAAATACTAAATATGCAAAGGAACTATCCCTAAAACACTATAAAAACACATACAATGAAAAGAAAATCACAAAAATAAAGCATATGTCAAGGAACAAAAATATATATGCACATTTCCTCATGTTCAATCCCTTTAAATATTTTGCAAGTATTTGCAAGTAGTTGATGTTTTAGAGCACCCAGCTCCTAATATTCTGTTGTAGACTGACAACACACTGTTGTTCCTACGCTTTACCGTCGGCTCATTTCCACAATTTAGAGAAGAATAACGACAGGGAAGACAGGTCACTACCGGTTGTAGGAGCTAGTTTGAGGAACCATAGCATGCAGCAGGGAAAACATGCATGTGACACACCCAAGAGGGAGCAGTAAAGCTGTAGTATTTTAAGACACGCGCTTCTAGAAAGGTAAGTATATAGTAATAGCATCACTTTAACTATGTCCAGCTGTCAATTTAATACCAACAACAAGAAAAATAGGCAGGCTTCAGAACTTTTTGGTAGAACTTAAGTTTGCCTACCCTCCTTCTTGCCTCCTGTACACTCCTATTAGTGAGGCAGCCCATTATAGTTATAGCCCAAAAGGAACATATGTGGTAACAAACAAGATTCAACACAACATTATTTGTTGAATCAGTCCAATTAGAACAGCCCAGCATGGGAGTTCTAGATTTTGTTACGCATGAGGGTCTTATAGTTAAAGTAAGCCATGATACAAGTAGTAAACTTGTATAGAAAGAACTGTTAAGTGCCAATTTCTAGAAACTCTTTGCTCAAACCCAGGCCATTATTACATATTTAATGTGGGCACAGGGCACAAATTGTGAGAGCTTTTTCCAGACTGGCTGAAAGCATCAGCTCTCTGGGCAGAACCTGGAAGCTTTGGGGGCTGCATGCCAAAGGAGGAACCTGGCACTGGAAAGTGACTTTCAGGCAGAGTAGGAATATAGCACTAAAAAGCAGGAGCAATAAGTGTGCCATTGTATGTACTGCAACAGTATCTGCAATATCTCCTACAGAGCAACATAAGATATTGCAGCTTATTTTGTTAAACAGTACAAACAGTCAGGACCCTTTCCTATTAAGGCTGGGCATTGCATTTTCCAAACTAGATGCTTGTTCCCATGCATTGTGTTCTGCAGTTTGTGGGTGCCTCAGGTGCGCTTTTTATAGCCTAGCACACAACATTGTATGATAGTTTACCTGGATCTATATTATAGCCATGCACAACTTGATATTGAATCTCTCTCGATTGGAATGCCACCACCACTAGCTTTTTACCACTTGATTTTGGATACTTGATTTTTATGCAGCCATTAATCGCCTGCTGCTCTCTTTTGCACCAATCCCCATGAATCAACCTTGGTCAACATTAGGACAGGCATATTCAATCAATATTTTGACTGAGGATGGCCTAGTTTTTATTTAATGTCTAATCAATCAAAAAATCTAATATTATGTATGGCTAGCCTAAGTAATACAATGAATCTAACATACCATTAAGTAATTAATTTGCAATATTTACAGTACTCAGCAAAGCTAATCCTCCAATCAAATTGGTAATGCAGAAGCCAGGTCTAATCATTTGTCATAATAGTTGGATGCCAGCTGGGAAAAAAAAACCTCCCTCAGGTGCAGCAGGAGCACCAGTAAACTTATTATACTTGGCCTGAATATTTATATCTGGTATTTCAGTGAGCCAGGATGGGCAAACTGGGAATGCAGATCGCAAATTGAATTGGTTATGAAATCAAAGCTCAGCTGCAGCAGCCACATAAAGAGAAAACATGCCCCTAACAAAATGAAAATCGTGCAGGTCTAACATTCTACTCCTATCTCATACAAAGGACTAGGATGAGCAGAGACGTTTTATTTTAAAATGTGGCATATCAGATGGAAACCTTTCAGTGTTGTAATTTATTACCTGAAAAGCAATTAAAAAATATTACACTTTGGGTAACAGATACAGATGTCACCCATTAATAAAAAATTGTAGTAGCATTGCAGGAAAGCAAGGCAGGTGCTGGCGTTAAAAAACTCAATTATTAGAATATTCTGTTGTCAAGTCTGTGAATGCCATATTGTGTAGGTTGTTACATACTGTGGAATAGACTAATAGATTTGGGTGTGGCTGGCAAGGACTGAAAGTAGTATTGTAGTATAGTATAAAGATTGTATTTTTTAGCAATACGACCAGTATCACCTACCACAATTAAAGGGCTGTTGAGTGCGGCTCCTGCACGTATTTATTTAAACAAAGGTGGCAAAACAAACAAAAACAGTCGTACCTCACAGGGGTGGTGTCAGCAACACAAGAGACTTTAAAATTAAAAAAAAAAATAAAAACAAAATGATGGTTTAACAGATGGTTGAAGCTGGCTTCCTGGCGCTTTTCAACGTGAGGAAAAGTGAGGAAGACCCATCACCGGTCAGATTGAGACACTAAGTTGCAAAAACCAATGTTTACCATTCCCAATTCTGGAAAAGTTTGTCATCCTTTCTTAAAAAGCCAGACAGCATTTGTCTGCTCAAAAGCCCTGAAGAAAATAAATTTACATCACCCCCAAAACGCATTGGCCATCTACACTAAAATGAAAGAAAAGTTTTATTACACTGGATCATCCAGTTTATTCCGTTGATGCTCTGTTGTCAGTTCTACTTCTGTTTTCTGACAGAAAACATGCATACATGAACAGAACTTGTACAACAAAATATTGGTTGGGCATCAATCCCATAAGAAGGATAAATATAAAGTTGTGACTGAACTATTGAGTTTGATCAATGGCCACAGTATTATACATAGATATTGTCAGGGTCTCCACAGGCAGGTAGCACAGGATCACCTGAGGCATGGAGTCTAAGTGACACCAAGTCTTTACCAGGGCACCCTGCAAGGGGCGATTGTCACGCACGGAAAGACAGGACCACTAGGGGGTGCTTGCACGGAGGTGGTGTGAGCCCTGAGAAGGCCCAAGGCGCAGAGTCTAAGTAGTAACCAGTTTTTCTCCAGAGCCTCTGATGGTGAGGATGTTGCGACGCTGGTTACTGCCAGGTTGTGGTCCTTGACACATCAAGGTGGGCAAAGCACAGTACCACATCACAATGCAGAAGGATAGTCAGGGAAAGCCAGGGTCGAGGTAGGCAGCAAGCAAGAGAGGTCAGGTCACACGCCAGGGGTCAACAGCCAGGAATCCAAGAGACAGACTGCAGTGACACAGAGGCCACTGCGGGAACAGGGAACACTGGAAGCAACAGGAGGTACAGGTGATGCAGGGATATCCACAGACAGACAGAAACAGCACAGGGAAGCTGGCTGGGAACCAACAGACTGGACAACAAGGGGTTAACACAGGAGCTGGACAAAGGAAACACTGGATTAAGCAAGCGGTGAACAGGAACTAGATCACAGAACTAGGGAGCTTGAGCACTAGTGAAGACTTGTTGCACGAACACAAAATGCAGTCTGTGAGCTAGCTAAATAGCCAGAGCTGATCAAGAGGCTATTCTCTGATTCGCCAGTGGATTGGGCGGAGTTGATAAAGCTTGGAAACAGAGACACACCCAGCATCAGAACTGCCAGCATGCGAAGGAGAGAGATGCCTGTGCTTTAGGGAGGAACAGGTAAGTGTGACAGTGATGGGCCAGTAGCCTGAATCTTTGCTGCTGGGGGTCTGCAGGTCGCAACCCTCAGGGTCACCCTACCTGAGGAGAAAAGCTGGAGCGGCATCGATGTGGAGACTGGTGGCAGACCAATGGAGTTCAATTTCAGGAACAGGTCTGGGCAGGCGGCAAACAGGCTTAGTCAGAGTCCAGGCACAGATCAGGAATAACAAGAAACATGAATGAAATCCAGAGGACAAAGTTTTTATAGAAAGCTTCTTGCAGAGCTCTTGCCAGAACTTAGGAGTGTATTGCACTCCTCGATCTGATATAATGTTGTCTAGAATTCCATGAAGTCTAACTATCTCTCTTAGGAATGCCTCAGCAGCAGCTGCAGCAGAGGGTCTCTCCTTCATTGAGATAAAATGGGACATCTTAGTGAGTCTATCAACAACTACGAGTATGGAGCTGTACACTCCCGAAGGGGGAAGTTCCGCAATGAAAGTCATAGATAACATGCTCCAAGGGCAGGTTGGGATGGGCAAGGGTAATCCCCAAGGTTTAACTCTCTCACTCTTGGAGCAGGCACAGGTGGCACATGAGGAGACAAGGGACTTACAATCCTGGAGAAGTTTTGGCCACCAAAAGGTCCACTGGATTAGGTCCAGAGTCTTGGACACTCCAAAGTAACCCGCTAACAGATTTTCATGGCAGGCTTCTAGAGTGGCAATGTCTTGGGGACAAGAATTTTCCCATCACGCATCCAAAAGTCACCCATTTTGGAGAGGTTGAGGCCTGGGTCAACTGTGTGGGCATATGAGGCCCTCTTGATCTGTTCCATCAGGTCAGGACAAATCCGCAGGAAATTCTTTTCGAACAGAATAGCATCAGGCTGAGGTAGGTTTAGGTCCTCCTGAAACATACATGATAGGGCATCAGGTTTAGTGTTTTTTTGACCTAGGGCGGAAGGTCACATGGAAATCAAAACAGGAAAAGTGCCCAACAACCCTGGAAGCCTTTCTCAGAAGAATCTAGAGCTGACGTAATGACCAACAGTTCCTGGGGTTCCCCCTTGAAGAGCAAGAGGATGGTGCCGACCTTGGTGCATTCATCTGCAAAAGTTCTGGGCTGCAGTGAGAAATGCCTTGGAAGTTGGTTTGGGGGAGTGGACAAAGTCTGGAGGCTTCAGTTGGAAAAATCCTCTTTGAACCTCTTGTACTGAAATCTTGAGCTCGAGTTGTCTACAGAAGCCGACATATTGGCTGTGACTTTGTGTCAAGGTCTCCACAGGCAGGTAGCACGGGATCACCTGAGGCGAGGAGTCTAAGTGACACCAGATCTTCACCAGGGCACCCTGCCAGGGGTGATTGTCACGTTTGGAAATACAGGACCACTAGGGGGTGCTTGCACGGAGGTGGTGTGAGCCCTGAGAAGTCCCAAGGCGCAGAGTCTAAGCAGTAACCAGGTTTTCTCCAGAGCCTCTAATGGTGAGGATGTTGCGCCGCTGGTTACTGCCAGGTTGTGGTCCTTGACGCATCAAGGTGCACAGTACCACATCACAATGCAGAAGGATAGTCAGGGAAAGCCAGGGTCGAGGTAGGCAGCAAGCAAGAGAGGTCAGGTCACACGCCAGGGGTCAACAGCCAGGAATCCAGGAGACAGACTGCAGTGAAACAGAGGCCACTGCGGGAACAGGGAACACTGGAAGCAACAGGAGGTACAGGTGATGCAAACAAGCACAGTCAGAGTCCAGGCACGTCTCAGGACAAGTGGCAAACAGGCTTAGTCAGAGTCTAGGCACGGGTCAGGGCAGGCGGCAAGTAGGCTTAGTGAGAGTCCAGGCATGGGTCAGATCAGGAATAGCAAGAAGCACAAAACAGAGTAGCAAGGTACCTGGTGCAGAGTCACAGCACAGCCTCCATTACTGCTAAGACTAACTAGCCTTTGTCCCGTAAAAGGAGCTCCTCTTCCCTGGGCTGTGTCAGTGTGAGTAGGACTACCCACAGACATGTGAGACCAGGAAGTGCTTTATGCCAACTCTGAGTGCTGAGTGCTGCGCTTGGCAGCTCAACAAGGCAGACATGCACAGGACACTGCAGGATGGTTTAGTGGGGAGCACCGCGGGAACCAACAGGTATTGTGACAGATATTCAGTATATGGTCAATCCACAGGGAACATCCTAGCACCATCTCCCAAAAGGGTGAAGAGCAGCAAACCAACAAGTTCTTCCCTCAAAAGAACAAGTTGTAGCCTGATCCAGCCAAAACTGACCAGACAGGACAACTGTAATTTTAGCCCATTGAACCCTCTTTCTGTGAACTTAGAGTGCCAAGAATTTGCAACTTGGTGGCACATCACCAAAAAGAGCCCACAAATTTATTTAAAAACGGAATACAGAGGAGAAATACTCCAAGTTAAGGGATGATCTACTGGGTGGGGGGTCTACCCATCTCATTAGAAAGTTGAATGTGCAGTTTTGACTGTTTGGAAAAAACTGACTAGAGACAACTGTAATTTTAGCACATTGAATCCCCTTTCTGTAAGCTTAGAGTGTCAAAAATATGCCACTTGGCACATTATCAATCATTCCTGGATTCACACATCATTACAGGATGCTTTTCTTTGCATCCGTGAGAACTACCCGGGAACATGTCATGGCTGGACCACAAAACGCTCCAAAATGTATGTAAGAACTGAATACAGAGGAGGAGTACTTCAAGTTGAGGGATGATCTAGTGGGTAGGAGTAAACCTAGCTCAAATGTTTAAGGCAGATATAAAGCCACAGCATCCCACCTTCTCTTCTGGGTTTGAAGGTGCCCAGCATCACTAAGCCCTCTTTATGTGAGCCTAGAGTGTTTAGAACATGCCACTTGGTGAGGCATTAATAATCAACCCTAGGTTCATACATCATTGCAAGATGTTGTTCTTTGCATCACTGAGGACCACCCAGGAACATCATATGAATTTATAGAAGTCAGCTCAAAAATGTATGTAAAATTAAATGCATGGGAAGAATACTCTAAGGTGTGGGGGTCCAATCAGGTGTGGGATCTATTTAGCCTTGATTTGGGCTTTTTTAAGCTGCCTCTGCAAAGGTATTTGTTCTGGTCCAGAAGGTCAGGAAAAACACAGTAGTAAGTAGGAGAAAATTATCTGTGAGCTGTAAATGAAACTGATCAAGAGATTTTTTTACAGATTTATGTTGCTTACAGATGAGTATGTTCCTTACTTCAGAGCAATTTATTAAACAGTTTTTTTCTACTGTATGTTTAATGGGATGTGTTGTATGGGAACTTGAAAACTCAGCAGCTCTGTGTACATGAATGAGATTGAGCAGCAGCCACCAGCTGTTTTGTATGTGGGATCCTTGCCAAGGCAGATACCTACTCATAGCTGATTCATTGCATTTCATTTATATCTAAGTAGATCTAAAAATAGATTTGAAAAAAAAACTAGTTTCCCTAGGCTTAATTTTCTCTGCATCTCGTTTTATTACTCTGGATCCCAAGAAACTGTGAGCACCAGTTAATGGGATGCCAAAAAATAAAAGGAAGTACAATTCTGAATTTAAATTCTAGAAATTACACTTGATTTTTTTTTTGTAATTTTTTTTTTTTCAGAGGACAAATTAAAAGAAAACATTTTTAACTTACATATAACAAAGTAAATGGTTCAGCATACATATAAAAAGAGTATCAAATTACTATGATTTAACAAAGCAATCAGGTGGGTCTGCTTTAAATGCTTTGCATTTTAGAGACTTTGGGGTGGAGCTAAGACAGGATATACAGATTTTATTGCATGTTAAAGTATATTCTAAACACAAAATCATTTTTTTCTCCCACGTTTAGTCTTGGTAATATAGTCAGCCCCTCCCCCCCCAAAAAAAATCAAGTAAAATCTCCCTAACACTTTAAATCTCCCTAACATGCCAATCACAACAATAAACATCTGACCAAGATTTGAATCCCTTGCTACTATATCAAAATTTTAAAAAGGGGGCTTTAGATTAGTGGTGAGCAAAATTGAGAAATATGCTTTCCTTAAATGATTAAGAAAACAGCATGTGCAAAAAAATTGGTGGAATGTGTTGACATTTTTGGCTGCCAACCTTTTGAGTTAATTGCAAAGCCCCTAAACATGGTATTGTTACCAAAACTAGGTGACCAAAAATTTAGGTCCGGGGCTACAAATAAATTATTTGGAGTTGTGTGAATGGTGCCAAATCAAACATCTTTGAGTTGAATGTGGACATTGCAGTTTTTTGGTGTCCATCCAAAGAATCTTCAAAGTTGGGTGAATGCTTTTTGAAGTTGTATGAACGCTATTTAAAGTATACAAAATTAAAAAGAATAAATGTACTAAGGGTACTTAGACTTTTTTCCCTTAGTACTAAGAATACTCAATCAGAAGAAAAAAATACCTTAAGAATGTTTGTTCCTTTAGGATTTATCGTCCCTAGACTTTAATGGGGTTTGACTCGAACATTGGGTTCATCCAACTTTTACTACTCATTTTCAAAAAGCCTTTGCCCAAAAACATTCACCCAACCTTTCACAAACCAGACACATTTTCCCAGCTCTAATAAAGTTCCAGGTTTAATAACAGAAAATACCATTGTGCACAGAAAAAAATATATTGGTATGGATGTTATTTGACTTTCGAGCATAGCAAACATTGTAAAATAAGAGTAAATATTTACTTATTAGTGACACACATGTCACACTTACCTCTTCCTCACTAAAGCGCAGGCATCTCTCCCCTGTGCATGCGGGGCAGTTCTGACTCTGGGCGTCAGAAAATAGCCTCTTAATCACCCTGAGCAATTTAGCTAGCTCAGACACAGCACTCAGCATTCATGCAATATGTCTCCATTAGGGCCGAGCCCCTAGCTCTGGATCTAGTTTCTGTACACCTGTTGCTTGATTCAGTGTTTTCTCTGTCCAGCTCCTACGTGTAAATTTATTTAATTGGGTTTATGTATTTGTCATTTCTGTATATATTTAGTTGGAGATATATTTGTTATTAATTAATTTAAATCTAATCATATTGAAAAGTGACCTTGTGAAGGTAGGTGGGTCCACCTGAAAGTGTATCTATTTATTAAAATATAATTTAGAGTTCACAATTACACATTACCACACACTATATACAACCAAAGGTTTGTGGACACAAGACCAACACAATTGCCTTCCTAGCCAAAAGCATGTGGATAGTCTACCAAATGATGGATTTTAGATATTTCCAACTGTCCAGGGAAGCGTTCAATTAATGTTTTATCATACAAAGCATTTTGGATACCTGTACACTTCCAGCTTTGTAAAGATAATTTTTTAAGGCTTTTTTTTCCAGCATGGATGTGCTCCTGAGCACAAAGCTAGCTCCATAAGGACATAGGGCCTGATTTAATAAAGCTTTTCAAGACTGGTGAAGATAGACTATCATAAGAGAACCTGGGTGATCCAGCAACTAGAAAAGATCTGGTCCATAATGTAAAGCAGTGGTCCCCAACCCTTTGCAGGTCGCAGATCACCAAATACACGGACTCCAGACAGCACATGCACAGGGAGCCATCTGTCACTCAAAGGGGAAGAAACTTCCCCTCAGAGTGACGTCATGATGCCAGAACCTGTCACGTCCAAAGACACAACCCACCCACCTCCCTGAGCCTGTTATGTCCCTGGGGGACTGGGGGACATGGTCTGTGGCTCTGGCCGGTGTGCCTCCCGCTTCTCCTGACCCCGCTGGTGGGTGCACGCGGCCAGGGGTTGGGGACCTCTGATGTAAAGCATTTGAAAATAATTTTTATGAAATCTATTTTAAATTTGCTAAATCACCCAGGTACTCCCATGATAGTCTTGGGTTGCCAGTGTTTCTTTTTAACAAGGGGGAACCCTTGAAATAACTTTCAGGTCATCAAAGTACCCGTGTTGCGCAACTCAGAGTAAATTAGGGTGGGGGTCAGAGGAAAGAATACCTCTTACTTTGCTGGCTATTGGGAAGAATGTGACCCTTACAAATAGCCAAATAAATAATTGGAGTCACCAAAACTGAAAGGCACAAATTGCTCATTGACTAATCCATCTCTTGGCTCATTGAACCCCAATCTCTTGAGGAAACACTGGTTTATTTTCCCCAGTTTTGGAGAGCTTAAATAAATCAGGATCATAGTTTGATGAGTTTGATGTACGAGATCTCGAGTGACCTCCACAGAGCCCTGACTTCAACCCTGCTGGTTACTTTTTAGGTTGAATGGGAATGTCAAGGGTAAGTTAGGTCTTTAAATATTTGTACATGACCTTATCATTTGTACATGACCTCAACAATACTCTTTTGGCTAAATGGACATGAATTCCCAAAAGAGTAGAGGCTTTTATAGCTGCTAATGAGTAGCGTGGAAGATCTTTGAAGAGCAGCTCCATACTAATGGTCTTGGTTATTTTGATTATGATGTCCACATGTTCAAATTGTTGTGAAAATCTAAAAGGGTTTGGCCAAATATTGTACGTATGGTTTTCTATAGTCTTTAGAGTTAAAGTGTTCAAGGTTTCAAGGTGTAACAAAACTGTTAAACAGTAACAATATTCTCAAGTTTTGTGCATTGTTTTTCTAGTCTATGATAGGAGACCATTAAAGGTCAAACCAAAAGAAAATCTAAATTGCCTTGATTTCATGGTATTAGGATTATTGTTTTTGGAAGAGTATACAGCCAGACACAAAAGTATTACAGACACACCTTGAAGGCCTCACAATTTAGTGCCAAGATGAGCGGTGACCTTGGCTAAGACAATTACCCAATTAAATATTAATGTAATCACATTTATTGCCAGATGCATTTGATGAAAACAAGCTGTAAGGAACTTACCCGCCCTGCGAGCCTGCGGTGTCCCTGGGGTTCCCAGTCACAGAGGGGGACGCCACAGTAGCAGGCAGCATGGCCGAGGCTGCTGCCCTGCTCCAGCTTGTCTGTCTCTACAGGCGGAGGGATCCGCCCTGGCCAAAGTACTGTTCAGCCAGGCAGCAGCCCTTGCATCCCTTTGGATGTGGTTCCTGCTCCCAGCACTCCTTTGCAAGTGCAAAGTAGTGCACGTCCTAGGGGTACTGTGGGAAGAGTTGCGCGTGTCACCATGCGTCCCTCTTGTACCCCCCGAGGGCGTGGCACTCGGCTGCCTCGCCCTAGGGCGGGACAGAGTTAGTTTGAATTCCCTGCGGCCAATCAGCTGCAGGGGATTTACTCAGTCTCCTATCAGACAGTGCCAGGTGGCGCAAGGTGATTGGTCATCCTGGCCATTTAAGGAGAGCCTGTCCATTACACCATTGCCCGCTATAGCCTCTGTTAACACAGTGTGCTTGGGTGTGTCTTTGTGTATGTTAAACGTTATCTGCTTGTCATCTCCTCAGTGACCTGGTCTGAAACTAACTCTGATTGAACTCTGCCAGCCCTGACCTCGGATTGTTATTGACCATTCTGCCTGCTGCCAGCCCTGACCTCGGATTGTTACTGACCTGCATTTGCCTTATCCTTCTGTACCTTGCTTGATTGAAATTAACCCTTGCTGTGCTGTGCTGTTTTGAATAAACCTGATTCAAGGATATCTGGAGTTGGTTGTGGTTGTGTGCCCAGGCGCATTACACAAGCCTATTTTAAGATAGCCTATTTTAGATGACAGCTGCAAAATAACTTCTTGTGGAGTTTTGACACAAAATGTTAACTACGGATGTGACTTTGATAGCTTCACGCTCAGTAACCACTGAATCCCACCTACACAAAATATTGTGGACACCTGACCATTACACTTATGATTTTGCTCACAACAGGAGTTTAATTTAACTAAATGGCTTTAAAGCAACTAAATATGATGTAGCAGTGTGCACTGAAAAAATGGTTGTCCCTCCCAAAGTACCCCCTTTCTATTCAGGGGGCTACACATTGACATCTCATTTTGCTAGGGCGATACCATTTTGCTTGTCTTGTGTGCCAGGCTGGTATTTCCAGGACATAATGTGAGAAAAAAACAAAAGATTATACATTATGATATGGAGACCATGTGCTGATGATATAGTTTATGTAGCAAAAACAAAATATTTTATCTATTCCTGGCAGTGTTGAAGACTTTAAATCTAAACAACATATCATTCTAAAGATATGATTTGTATTTATCAGTGTATGTATACATTATCCTTGGAGTCCACGTGTGAGAGAAGTTTTTATCTTCTCAATTGCTTTAGCTCTAGTTTGCACCATTAGGTGTACATCATTAATCTTTGTGTCAGGATCCAAACCCAGGGATGCTTCGGTGTCTGGCGGGAGCTCTGTCTACTGTGCCACTTGAGGGTTTGCCTTTTGCACTCTGTTAGATTCCTTGGACAAAGATACCTTGATACCTAGTATCTTGCTGAACCTGAACTCTGGGCCCCTCCCATAAACTTCCTATTTAAGCCATGTCTCTGAATTTCCTGTTGCCAGATTATTGTGCTCTGCCAATATCTTGCTCTTCCTGCTACTGTTACATTGCACTCTCCACTTAAATCTCGATCCATGCTTTTAACTTGGCTGCGTTCCCTTCTGTAACCATGGTCATCATCTAGGTTTCGTTCTTTACTCCTCCCCGGCCATAATCTGGATCTTTATCATGAGAACGACCTCTTTCCTGATCTCTTCCATAGCCTCTGTCTGGGCTGGATTCCCTGCTTCACCGGCCACTTTGCCAGGTCTCACTGTAACCACTGTATGTGCTCCTGCGGTCAAAATGTCCATCGTCATCAAGAGTATCAAAAGCGCAAGGGTCAGGCTCAGGAGAAGGTGTCTGCCTTGATGCTGTAACTTGAAGTTTACGAGGTCTTTTTACCACAAAATTAGCTTTTTGCCACTTTTTCTTAACTGCTGTACTGTAAATGAATGGAGAACATTTTCCAAGGATGTTCCATTGACTATAACCACTTGATCATTCTCTTGTAAATATCCATCAGCTGGACCCCCAGGAAGCACATCAGAAATTACAATGGAAGGTTCACCATTATCAAAGTGTGGATTATCTCTTCCTCCAGATACTGCAATTCCAAAGCCCTTTTTGCTATCCTTCTGCAAGGTGACTGTGTACTGCTCCCATATGGTCTCTTCCATGCTGAAGGCCCCAAACCATGCTGAGAGATTCTTGCCATGGCTGGCTGCTTGATGATGATATAACCTGTCCCCTCTGATGGGCATCGCGGCTGGTTTGATTTGCAGGTTCCTGGGCTTTGCTTACTCACTCAAGCTGTCACACATCTGCTGTGTATGCGATCCAATGGTCAGTGGGCTGTGACATTCCGAGTGTAATAAGCCCTCCACATCCCCATGCACCGTGCACACCTTCTGATCCCCTTCAAAAAAGCAACCCAGAACAAATGTTTTTGTCTCAAAAGAACTTCCTAGGGGCCACTACAACCAAAGAGCTCCAAAAGCTTATTAAAGGTGGTTACAGTGATGATTCACTCCTCTGCCATCCACCAACAGATATTCACTTAACCTTTCAGAACGGATTCTGGACTCAGTCCAATCGTGTATATGTTCCTGAATCTGCTAGAGTGGAAGACTCTAAGTTTCAGGACATTTTGGGGCCACAAAGACTGGAGAACTTTTATCATGTTCCTTTTGGTGGCCTAGTTATAAAAGGGATGTTAAGAACTATGTTGCCGCTTCACGACTTCCGGGGGCGGAGCCGACCCAAGTGGACCCGTTATACCTCGGCTCCCCAGGGGAATAGCGATACGAGCTTTGCAGTATACCTACACCGGCTCTTCTGAGGCACGGAAGAGCCTCATACACTCCCTGGGGACTGAGCGGTGGCAGGGGCAGTGGAGAGTGAGGAGACTGCCACTCGCCACACACCCGGAGCAGGGGACCCGTGCACACGCTGCAGGCCACGTAGCAGGAGCCATCTTGCCTGCCCAGCTGCAGCGTGCTACATCCTACCAGGGAAAAAACGATCATAATATTACAGAGGGACAGAGGACCCGGCTGAACACACTTCAGACGAGCTTTCTTGTAATCCTGGGACACAGATGGAGGGGTGAGTGCTGGAGATTTCCCTTACGCTTGAGTGGCATTGTGGCTGTGGAGGACTCTAGTTACTATCTGGGACTTCATAGATGCTTTTCATGGGAACTGCTAGCCCTTCGCTTTCAACTTAGAGCGCTGCGCTTGCAAACAGGAGAAGCCTGTCTTGGTGCCCTGTGCTAGATTGCAATGGAATTAATAGCGCTGTACTTGCAAGCGACGGAAACTCGCATCTGTGTTGTATATCAAGCCAATTTGGCCCCTATACTGTGATTGCTGCTACTGAAATTTGCATATGTACCAAGCTTAATTGGCTTATACATCACTGTGCCTGAAAATTCTTTGAAATATGCATCTCTATCCAATACCAGGGGGCATTGGCCTATACACCACTGTGCCAGCAAACATTTTTTGGAAATCTGCATCTGTATCCTGTGTTGGGTTGAATCGGCCTGCACACCACTGTGCCTGCAAGTTACTGAGATCTGCATTTGTGTCCTGCGCCAGGCTGAGCTGGTTCCCATAGTGCTGTACCTATACAGCTATTGAAATTTGCATCTGTACTTTACGCTACACCGCAAAAGCACCGTGACCTAAAAGTGGGTGAGGACAAGCTTTTAATTTTTCGGGATTTCTCCCCATCGGTAGCGCAAAGATGCAAACAGTTTGTACCAGTTTGTCGCCTCCTCGCAGAAAAAGGAATGCGTTTTGCTTTATTGTACCCGGCAAAACTTAGGTTCCAGTGAGAAGGTGAAAACAAGTTGTTTGATGAACCCCAACTTGCGATGAACTTTATTAACCTGGACCGCAGCAACTCCCAGGAAACGTAAGAAAAATGATGGACACTAGATGCTTGAATTTTTAATGTTATGGCTCTTGATGGCTATTTAAGCATGTTGGAAGCCCTGTATAGAATGCTTTTGATTTATACTATTTTCACCTGCAAAACTGTAAACTGTGTTTCATCTGAAAGACTTTTTTTTCAGTGTATTTTAATGTTGAATATAAAAAATTTTGGATATTTTGTTAGAGTTCACCCTACTGCCTGGAATAGATGGCAGAGGTTTGAGTTTATATATTTAAAACAGGGGAATTGGAATATAGGTAAATGTGAATTAAATGTGATTAATGCACTTCAGGTGTTTGTTATGGTAGGAGATACAGATTTTGTAATTTTGTTTTACTTGTGCAGAATGACTACTGATTTGCTAGAGGATTTGAGTGATCCCTACTGGCTGGGATTGGGGTTGCTTTTTTTTTTAGATAGATCTGCTGGTTGTTTTTTGTTTTGGTTACCACCATGACATCCCCGCCACGTACTTCTCTCCACATAGTGGCCAGCCCTCAAACTAATTTGCGTTTGATATCCTGGAATGTGGCTGGTCTTAAAAGTCCCCAAAAACGTAAAAAAGTACTGACACATCTAAAAAGCAGAAAACCTGATATTGTGTTTCTGCAGGAAACTCACTGGAAAACAGGTGACACTGCAACTTTGCGTGACACTTGGATTGGGGACACGATTGCCACCACTTATGTCACTAAGAAAAGAGGAGTGGCTATTCTCCTGAACAAAAATCTCCCCTATAAGGTTATCACTACGCTATTGGACGAGGAGAGTAGATATGCGATGGTAGTGTTGGAACTGGCGGGGCAAAGGCACTCACTATGTTGTATTTGTGCCCCTACTGGTAATTCAAATTCATTTTACGCATCCCTCACACAAAAATTTCTTGAAGAAAACTATCCGAATTTGATAGTGGCTAGTGATTTTATTGCCCTATTGGACCCTGCCTTAGACTGCTCTAGTCTAGCCCAAAGTACACCGGGGACTATTTCAGGGGGACTTAAGCGTTTATTGACCCAGACTACATTGGTGAATGTTTGGCCGCTTCTTAACCCCGATGAAAAAAGCTACACCTGCTATTCTAAGTCCTATATGTCCTTTTCAAGAATTGATTATATTCTAATTGATGAATCTCTCTACTCTAGAGTTTCTGATGCGTCCTCAGTGGCGGATTTTACTATATCCGACCATGCTCCTGTTGTGCTGACCTTGGATCTTCCCCAAGGCATTATTAGGACATTTCAATGGAGTTTCCCAACATATTTAATAGGATCACCGGATTTCACAAATTATGTGAAAACCCACGGCCTCGATGACAATCTTGAACATTGGGATACGCCCATACTGCTCTGGCGCACTTTGAAAGCGGTATGAGAGGCTATCTCATGGAGTATACTAGGCGTAAACTCAGGGAACACCTCAAGGTATTATGAGGAATTACAGTGCAAAGTATTCAAATTGAATGTTGGTGGTGGTATAATGCAGTGATGCTACTAAGATGATTTCAGTGCCAACCCTCAAATATATGGAAAAGTCATAAAACAAAAGAGAGAAATTGAGCAGGGTTTTCGGCATAAACAGTGTATTTACATCACAAAAATGGTGAAACATAACATACAAAAAAGGCCACTGTACAATCTAGTGGTCTATAGCAATATAATTAGAGCCCTAGAATGCACTGGATACAGTACAGAGAATTTTAAAGTTTAGTTTGGACCACAATAATTTCTTGTGGTCCCACATAGGCCCCAGAGGGCACTAGACATGCAGCAACTCGTCAGTCATATACATTTACTTGCCATATACAATTTTTGACCATAGAGTCATGTTGCTAGTAGTACCCAACGCGTTTCGCCAAATATAGCTTCCTCAGGGGTGTCAATTTGACAACATGTATTTTTCGCTTGCAATGGTTGTATCTAAATCAGTAAAAAATGTCTTATTTGAGTATTCCAATATCAGGTATATGCTGATGTTAAACATGTAAGCGATGTGAATCAATATGTTGCATGCATTCAAATATCCTGGATCCTTCAGAGGTTAGAGTGGTATTGAACTATATACATGTGCGACAGATTGTTTTTCAATTAATAGTTTGGAATATATCAAACCAATATGGATTTATGCAAAATATAAGTTGTCAAAAAAAGTTTTTGGCACTTACATGATCCTGTAGAGTGGTATCCTATGCTTATTCTGCAAGGTCAGGAAGGTATGATGCCTCTAAAGGATGTTTGCAGTAAGGTGTAGTCTCTAGTCTGAACAATATTGTAGCAAATTTGCCCAAGGTGTCCAATATATTGTCACGGTCCCTTCCGTGACTGAGGTTAGAAGATCTGTGAGACAAGCTGCACGTGAGGTTATCTGACAGTCTCTTTGTTTTCACTTGTTGTTGTTTGTAATGACCACACCTCTTGTATCAGCTGCAGCTGGTGGTCATTACTGCTCCTCTATTTAGTCTGGCCTCACACTTCATGCTATGCGGTTGATATTCTCTACTTGGATGTGGAAGAGCTGGTGTGTTGTCCTCTCTAGAGTTCCTGCTCCTCCATTTGCTATTTAAGATAAGTTGTTGGTGTTTTGTTGTTCTCTTGTTGTTACTAGGCCTCAGGGAGACGTTGGCTCTTTCATCAGGGAAGGAACCAGTAGGAACCCTGTCACTATTCCTAGGGCAATTCAGGGCTACTAGGGCCTAGGTTCCAGCGTATGAATATTCCCACCTTCAGGGGATATTCATACTGACAGGAGTCAGTGCTAGGTTAGGGTTTCCATAGGGTGTGACCGTTTCCCTCTCCCTAGCCTTAGAAGGCCTAGTCCCTAGTTATTATCCTTATGTGTTCATTCTGGTGAACCTTCCCCCCTCCCCATAATTCATGACAGATATAGATTTGCATATGATGGGGCACATTTTGTCCCCATCGCGACACCTTGCGATTGTAGATACATCTGGTCATTAAATGTGAAAATGTTATGGGTAAGAATATACCTCAAAAGTTATAGAATAAATTGGTTATATGGTATAAGAAATATGTCATCAGTTTGGAGAAAAAAAAGCTATTCATTGTAGGCCCAATGAATGAGGTATACTGCTGTATAAAGCTTCCACGTCCACCCTGGTTAGAAGTGTCTTGGGAGGAACTGTCATATCTTTTAGAGTTTGAAGTAGTTGGATAGTGTCCCTAAGATATGATGAGTAGTTGAGTTACGTATGGTCTAAAATAGGTGCCAATAAGGTCACTGGCCCTGGAAGATATAGAGTCAATGCCCGCCACTATAAGGCGTCCAGGTGGTTTGGTTAAGTTCTTGTGAACTTTGGGGAGGCTATAAAAGATGGGTATAATTGGGTGTTTAATCCACAAAAATTCTTTGGTCGTTGTATCGATCGTACCCGATGTATGTGCCTCTGTAATGATGTAATGAATAATATTCCTTGTAATATAAGTCTATATCTGATTTGGTAATGGTATGATACCATTCTTTATTGTCCAGGATATCTAAACATATTGGTGATTATCCATTATAACAATATTGCCACCTTTGTCGGCTTGTTTAATTGTAATGTGTTTGTTATTGTGTAAATTTCTGAGTGCTTGTTGTTGTTGTTTTGAGATGTTTGATGATAAGTGTGGAGATCTGGGATCAAGTTCCAGAATTTCCTTTGTCATAATGTTGACGAATGTTTGTACATGGGTATTGTAGGTAAGGGAAAGACAATAGGTTGATTTATTACGTTTGATAGGTATCGTGGGGGCTTCTAGCGTTTGAGTGGGTGTGAAGTTGGAATAGAGAGGTCTGATTCTGGATTGCTTTCTTGATAAAGTTTATGTAAAATTTTCAAAGTTCTGAAGTCATCAATTTTAAGGTCTTTGATCTGAGTTAAATCAAGAGGAGCATTTGGTTGTAAGGGTTTGCTGTACATAAGTTTTAGAGTAAGGTTCCTAGCGAATAGATGTATGTCTTTGATGAGTTCAAATGTATTCAATTTGCTTGAAGGGCAGAACGATAGGCCTAATTGTAAAACCTCTTTTTCTATAGGGTTTAGGTTATAAAAAGATAGATTAATAATCTCTAAGTCTAATTTTGTGGCGGAAGTTTTGAGAAATAATCTAGAATCAAGCCTTTTAGTTGTTTGGGGGAGGGGATCCGTTCGGTCAGTGGTCCTAAAAAAGATTCTTGTGTCTTTATTTTGGGAATGGCACCTGTGTGTGGTGCGGGTTGAGATGTTGGAAAGGATAGGTGGGGTAAGGGTGTGAATTCTGGAGAATTTCCAGCTGATGGTGTATGGGCAGTTGTGGGGAGTGTGATGATTAAGGGTTCCTGAGATCCTGATGTGATAGCAGAAGAGGAGTACGAGGTAGTTATAGATGGGAGGGTGGCCACCGTAATGGGAAGTGTAGGTGATGATGAGGAGGAGAGAGTTGCAGATGGAGTCAGTGGTTTGCGTTTAGGATCGTGTGTGGAAAAATCACTGTGGTCGCTCTTATAGCGCTGTTTGCTTTTGAATGTGCTAGTGTGTACGAAGGCATGTGAATCCAATGATTTTGTAGTAGGGTGATCTGTTGGGAGCAGGGTGATCTGGGTGGGGGCTTGTGTGGTAGTTGATGGTGGATTTGGTCCCTTGTTTGATATTTTGTCCTAATTGTAGGCTTTTTTGCGAATGAATGACCATTTATCTTTTTGAAATTTTTTATCTTTCCTATCTTTCCTATGTTTCCTATATCAATGTTGAATTTTTCAATATGTTGTTTCAAGAGATTGTGTTGATCTGTAAATTGTGTAGATTCTATTAGTATTATATTTTGAGTATAGGTATCTCTGATTTCTTGTTCAATGATTTCCAGATCCTTTTTATAGTAAGTAATTAAAGAACACTGGAATATCCTCACTTCTGATCCATCTATTAACATTATTTTAGATGAACAACCATGTATTACATTCAGGAGATCAAACTCACTGCGAGACTCACTAGTTGTAAGTCACTTCAATCCTCAGCCTACTGACCCTAAGCAAAACAAAACTTACGGAACCTTTAAATGCGGCTCCTGTAACCAATGCGACTGGATTTTAGAAAATCAGGCGCTTATACTACCCAATGGTACCACAATTAAGATCCACTATCAGGTCAACTGTCAATCAGTTGGCATCATCTATCTAATTACTTGTCTATGTGGTAGATTTTACGTAGAAAAAAATGAAAGACCATTTTGCAAACGCATGTATGAACACCTTTATTTAATCAAGAACGGTAAAATGACTACACCTCTTGGTTACCATGTAGGGACAGAACATCAATTTAATACTCATTGTATTAACTTTGCAGCCCTGGAACAAATACCACCCAGTCCCAAAGGAGGCAACCATGATAAAAAAAACTTTTACAGGCAGAAACCAAATGGATATTTCTGTTGAAGGCCAATTACTTTCCGGGTTTAAATGATGCTTTCAGCTTTAAACCCTTCTTGTAATATCATAATCGATTTAATATACACGTCATTTACAGTGTAACAAACCTGGAAGGATTTCTTTGAATATTTCTGTAAATCATTTTATGTACATATATATGTCTTTATTGAATTGTACAACCTGTTTACACACGTCTCATTACTAGATATTATTGTACCACATATCCTAAATATTCAGATATAGTATGCTGTATCACTAATACTCGGTTTATTATTGTAACAATTGATATATATTGTGGTATTTGTTGGACTATCTATCCTTAACTTTTGCCTTTTCCAAAAAAAATGGGTTTATATTATGATGTATCAAATATGTACTGTCAATTTGAGAGTTTCTCATATAATATGTTCATATATATTTAGATTTTGGCACTCAGTCCCCTAAATTGGAGGGACCTTGGCTTAGTCCCCCTCCCCTATCCGACTTTCGGGGACAGGGGCACCTAGATTTGTCCTAGGTGCCTGTCAGCATTGCCCTGCATCCCCCTTAGGAGCGGGTTCTGCTCCTCCTCGCATATCCCCGTCACAGAACGGCTGCAGCACTGAGCCGAAACAAGGGATGGGTCCACCCCCCTCCGCTGCAATGGATGACATGCGCTGAATGGGGGACGCAATATGCCCAACGTCACCCAACAGGCCTCTGGGCTATCCCCAGACACAGCCTGCGTGCACATGGAGTGAGGGGAGGTCCTGGGGACGCCATCCTATAAAGGAGTGGCGTCCCTTGGATCTCCCTGCTGCTCTGCACGCAGTTTCATCTGGGACTGAGCTACACTATATTTCGAATCTTCATCAATCCACTACACAAGGTACCAACAAAAGACACTATTTTTCGTTATCTTTACACCACCTTTTTGAATATGGACTTAAATTATGCATTTATTTTTAGATCCCCAATTTGTCATATTGGGGTCTTAGCAAATTTGCTACAATAATGTTCAGACTAGAGAGAAGAGTTCAACTACTTTACTGCAAACATTCTTTAGAGGCATCATACCTTCCTGACCTTGCAGAATAAACATAGGATACCACTCCACAGGATCATGTAAGTGCCAAAAACTTTTTTTGACAACATATATTTTGCATAAATCCATATTGGTTTGATATATTCCAAACTATTAATTGAAAAACAATCTGTCGCACATGTATATAGTTCAATACCACTCTAACCTCCGAAAGATCAAGGATATTTGGATGCATACAGCATATTGATTCACATCGCTTACATGTTTAACATCAGCATATACCTGATATTGGAATACTCAAATAAGACATTTTTTACTGATTTAGATACAACCATTGCAAGCGACAAATACATGTTGTCAAATTGACACCCCTGAGGAAGTTATATTTGGCGAAACGCGTCAGGTACTACTAGCAACATGACTCTATGGTCAGAAATTGTATATGGCAAGTAAATGTATATGACTGACAAGTTGCTGCATGTCTAGTGCCCTCTGGGGCCTATGTGGGACCACAAGAAATTGATGTGGTCCAAACTAAACTTTAAAATTCTCTGTACTGTATCCAGTGCATTCTAGGGCTCTAATTATATTGCTGTAGACCACTAGATTGTACAGTGGCCTTTTTTTGTATGTTATGTTTCACCATTTTTGTGATGTAAATACACTGTTTGTGCCGAAAACCCTGCTCAATTTCTCTCTTTTGTTTTATGACTTTTACAGTGCAAGGTAGGGCTTATAGGGATTTTCTAGGAACTGGTTCACAGGCTGGAAAATTGAAATGGCAGGACGCGGTTACCTGTTTTAACACTTATGTTGCCTCCAGAGTAGAAACACAACTTAGATACCAAAAGCACAAGTTTTACAGGGGGGGGCAATAAAGTAGGCTCATTGCTGGCAAAGTTAACTAAACCCCAGGGACCCAAACGTCAAATTTTAAAGATAGTTGATCCCATGTCCCAAAAAACTCACAATTCTTCAAGGGAAATAATAAAAATTTTTGAGAGCTACTATAAACAACTTTATTCGGCCCAACCAGCACAGCCAGTGTTATTAGATGATTTGCTGACTAAGGCTAGGCTCCCTAAACTGGGCTCGGAGGATAGAGAAGCTCTTAACAAACCAATTTCACTGGAAGAGTTCCAGAAGACAATAAAAGTCTATGGCCAATCACAAAACCCCTGGCCCGGACGGCTATGCAACTGAGTTTTTTAAGTTACTCCAGGAGGAAGTAACACTCCTCCTGACCAAGGTTTATAACACTATCCTCCTACAACATTGTCCATTTCCTGAATTTAATGAATCCCACACAATACTTATGCCCAAAGAAGGTAGGGATCTAACCTCGGTCTCATCCTATAGGCTGCTTTTGAACTGCGATTATAAGATTTTGGTGAAGTTAATGGCCAATAGGCTTCAAAACTTTTTGCCCTCCCAGCTCACCAAACACGAACTGGGATTTGTCCGGGGCAAACATTCCACTATAGGTGTCCGTACAGCAATAGCAGCAACAGTCGCAGCAACCTAACTCCCCTAAAACTTAATAAAGTTTAGATGCTGAAAAGGCATTTGATAAGGTAGAATGGTCACTCTTGCACGCAGTGCTGGTTCAACGGGCGTTTGGCCATAACTTCTCAACCTTTATCCAATATCTCTATAGTCTACCGCAAACCCGACTGTTTATTAATGACACCCTGTCCTCCCCAGAGGTAGAGCAGAGGTACCCGCCAGGGATGCCCACTTTCGCCACTGCTGTTTATTCTGGCTTTAGACCCATTGCTGAGACTTCTTGAATGTTCTCCGGATTTTGTGGGTATACTAATAGGTACAAAGAGGGTAAAAATAACGACATTTGCAGACGATTTACTACTTTATATTACTAACCCAAAGACTGGCCTCCCAGTTATCCTGAATATTTTTACCCTGTACGGCTTGGTCTCTGGATACTCCATTAATCTGGATAAATCCAAAGCCCTGTACCTGACTAATTGTGTTAGACCTGTTTGGGGTTCTCTATAACCGGTGGTCTGGTGCAAGGAGAAACTGCAATACCTAGGAGTTCAAATCACCAAAAAAATGGCTAAATTGTACAATGCTAATGTCAAACCGTTGTGGCGCGTTGTTAAGACTCAACTACACAAATGGTCCTCATTTACTCCTTCTTTTTCTGGGCAGAGTGAGCTTGATTAAGATGATTTTGTTCCCCAAGCTTTTGTACACTATTCAAATGTTACCAATCCTGCTCCGCCAACCAGATCTCAAAGAATTATATAGATTATTTTGTTTTTTTGTTTGGGGAAGCAAGGAAGCATGGGTTAGCATGTATATTATGCACCAATCTGTTAAGAATGGAGGGCTACATTTTCCCGATGTAGAATTGTATAATTGGGCTGCTCTTACGAGATATCGCAGGGATTGGCTACATGATACAAACGATTTTGCTGACCCGTTTTTGGAGCAGCAAATGTTCCCGAAATACGCCCTTAAATATATGCTACATCTGCACAGAGAGCTGCTCCCAGCTGAGGTGATAACAAACCCCCTTTTATACTCAGGCTGGCAAGCGTGGCACAAGATAAGGGGATTTTTCCAATTAAATAGTCACTCTACCCTTTACCTTCCGATAGTGAATAACCCAGATCTAGCATTGGCAATCCAGGGTAGATCAGTTGAGGAGAGACGGGTGATACAACAACTGACGATTAAATCTTTTACTAATAATCTGACTAAGAAGCCCATTTCCTACGCAGCTGCAATGTCTCTTTACCCTTTTATGGAAAGGGAGGTTTTTGTGTACCATCAAATCCACTCATTTGTCTCCACAATACCACAGAGATTTTCGGATAAAGATTGGACCAATGCTCTGGATAAATTGCTGTTTAAGCCGAATCCAGAAAAGAGAACCATAACGGAAGTTTATTTGGCCTAAAAACCCACACTTAATTATGGGGAGAGGAGTACAGGTTTAAGTAGATAGCATGAGTTTCTTCCGACTAGGTCCCCAACAGAAATTCTGTCTGACTATCGTAGAGCCTGGATCGCGATTCCCTCCTCCATGTACAGAGAAATGGTGTTCAAATTTTATCATGGTGCCCATGTTTCTCCACACCGCTCCTATTTAATAGGTTTGAGTGAGACACCCCATTGCTTGAAATGTGGTGCAGTTGATGCAGATTTATTTCATATGTTCTGGGGCTGTCCCCTAGTTAAAAGATTTTGGAGGCAGGTGGTGTGTTTTGCACTGAATCACCTGGTAACATATCTCCCGCTTACTCCTATCTGGGCTCTGTTTGAATTATTGTCTGAACAGGTTCGGGTAGCCAGGGGATGCAGCAGACTCCTCGCAATTATATCACTGGTGGCCAAGAAGGCGATTTTACATAAATGGATAAGTGCAGACCCCCCTACTTTGCATTTATTTTTAGTAAAGCTTAGACACGTCTTCCAAATGGACTGGTTAGAAGCCTCGATTCACAAAGATCTAAAGACACAACATTTCTTTGAGCTATGGGAGTCATAAATAAATATGCTACCACTGGCTAATAAACGGTGTATAATATCCATGTTTGAGCAGACTTCCTGGTATGTCACCAGGCTATTGGATAATGATCCACCTGTAGTCTTGTAATGCATTTTAAGCAGAATTATGATGGTTTTCTAATGAATCCTCTATTTTACGATTTTGTTTACGCGAATGTAACTGCACGATAACTGTTAAGTAATCCTAAATTAATCTCTGTATCTCAGTATTGTTATTTTGTTAGTATATGGTATGTTGATTCACCTGTGTTGATATTTTCTGTTATGTTGTAATTCTTGGTTTACAAATTCCTCCGTTATTGGTTTGAAAAAAAAAATAAAAATTATTTAAAAAAAAAAACTATGCTGCCTCTTGCCCGACCAGTGCCCGAAACTAGACTTCCCGATCTTCTCCTCTGGGGTTTCTTCAGCCACTCCCAGTTCCATCTCGACCTTGGGGGTCCATTTCTATGGATTTTATAGTGGACCTACCTCCTTCTAATGACCAAAACCACTAATGAATAAACCACTATATTAGTGGTTATAGATCGTCTCACTAAAATGGCCCATTTCATCCCAGCAAGAGTAATGTACCCACAGCTGATCAGACTGCTAAACTGATGGTTCGAGAAATATTCAGATTACATGGAATACCTGATAATGTAGTGTCTGACAGAGGGGTGCAGTTTACCTCAAAAGCCTTTCTCAGCTCTAGGCATCACTGTTAATTTGTCTTCCGCCTTTCATCCTCAGTCTAACGGTCAGACCGAGAGGACCAATCAAACTCTGGAACAGTACCTACGGTGTTTTGTCAGTTATATCCAAGATGATTGGGTGGACTATCTCCCAACAGCAGAATTTGCTTATAACAACTCTAAACACAGTTCCACTTCTCAGAGCCCTTTTTTTTTAACACAGGTCAACATCCGTTTTTTTATCCCTAACGTGCTTATCCTAACTTTAATACCCACTGTAACCTGCAGATTAACAGCCTTACGTGATGCTCAGGAGAAATTAATTGAGATTTTCAAAGAAGCTCAGAAAAGGTACAAGAAGACTGCCAATAGACACCGCAGAGCAGCTCCTACCTTCCTAATAGGTGACAAAGTCTGGCCGTCTACCCTCCATTTAAAGACACATGTTCCATCCTCCAAGCTGGGACAAAAGTTTGTGGGGCCTTTTCAAATTACAGCTCAGATTTATTCCAGTAACATTCCGCCTAAAACTCCCAAGCAGTATGAAGATTCACCCTGTCTTCCATGTATCTCTTCTCAAACCATTTTATGAAAATCCCTTCTCTGGAAGAGTTCTGCCCCCCCCCCCCCTTCCCTCCACCGGTTGATGTTCAGGGTGAAGAAGAATTTGTTGTTGAGAGTATCCTTGATTCCAGAGTTTACAGGAACAAAGTACAATATTTAGTTCAATGGAAAGAATATGGTCCAGAGGACAATTCTTGGGAACCTGAAGAAAATGTGCACACCCCTAGGCTTACAAGAGAATTCCACCACAGGTTTCCTCACAAACCAGAAGGAGGGGGGTACTGTCAGGATCGGAACCCAGGGATGCTTCGTGTCTGGCTGCAGCTCTGTCTACTGCGCCACTTGAGGGTTCGCCTTTTGCACTTTGCTGGATTCCTTGGACAAAGATACCTTGATATTCAGTATCTTGCTGAACCTTGAACTCCAGGCCCCTCCCATAAACTTCCTATTTAAGCCATGTCTCTGAAACTTCCGGTTGCCAGATTATTGTGCTCTGCCAATATCTTGCTCTTCCTGCTACTGTTACATTGGCTCTCCAAACTGCTACCTGTGTACCGACCCTTGGCTGGTGTTTAAACAACTACTCTTCCTCGCACTCGGTCTCCAACTTACACCATTGGCTACCGACCTCGGCTTGTGCTTTCACTACATTTGTGTTTTCTCCTTGTCAGTGAATTCATTGACAAGGTACCTCCTATGTTGGCTAATAGACAGGACCTGGTCCTAAAAGGGTTGTTTTAAAGGGCAGTCCCACCACATGTGGACCATGCATGGTACCTATCTCCCATTTGCATTGCCAGCACACATCTGTGACTCCCGGAAACCATTTGTGTAGTTTCTCTGCGGTCTTAAACCAATTAACTTATATAAACTTTCCTACATTTTTGTGCTGATGGAGCATTTGTGAGCTAAAAAACATGCATCCTCCCTGGCGTGTCGGGTGGGTTCTCTTTTGTCGCATATTTTCTCAAAGGCAGTTAGTGGTCGGAAAAAGTCACATGAGCTATTTAAGGAATTAATGAAGTGCCGGATCTGTATGTATGACCAGCTGAAAGTGTTGCCTTCAATCAGCTCTTATAGAGTTTGCCTGTCTTTTAGCTTTCCATTTTGTAAAAAAAAAAAAATCACATGCTCTTGGTGGGGTACTTTTCTTCCAGGTACTTAGAATCAGGTTCTCCAGCCCTGGTTGAAATACCTAAATAGGGATGAGCGAGAAGGCCTCGCGAAAATTTCCTTGAACTTCCGGTGGGTTCGCGCAACAAGGGCAAAATACAAAAGTTCCAAAAGACCTTGTGGTTTTCCAGAAAATGGCAGGAAAAGTGACAGCAGGCAAAAAGGATTTTTGTGTGATGGACAGCGTCCAGAAGGCAGCATATACATTAGGACATTGAGAAAGGGTGAACTCAACCCACTAGCAACAGTCTCTGCTGTTAACACAGCAGAAGAATGCATTGCTATTTAATGTACGCATCCCTATTTAATTTATATACCGTATTTTCCGGCGTATAAGACGACTTTTTAACCCCGAAAAATCTGTGCCAAAGTCAGGGGTCATCTTATACGTCGGGTACTTACCTGCAGCTTGCTTCCCCTTGCTTCATATGTCCGGCGCGGTACTGTTCCTTCTGCCTCTCAGTTCTCGCACAATAGCAAGATCTGACAGGCAGAAGGAACAGTACAGTAATTGGCAGACCACTCTAACCAATCAGTTGGGGGTCGTCTTATACGCCCAGTCGTCCTATACGCCGGAAAATACGGTAGCTGCATAATTTGTTTACGCTATATAAATCCTGTTTATTATTTAATTATTTCTATAATAATTGCTAGCTGGCATCATGACCTGGATGACATGTGTTAGGAATGCCACCCATAAAGTTGCGGACAAGTAGCACGGTGACATTAGGCAAAAGGATGGAGGACCAGAGACGGAGTGTGGTTCAGCGAGAGCACTAGCAGTGTGGGGAATCTGGTCAGCTATCGCCAGGGAGACCAGGGAGGAGGTGGTGGGCCCTGAGAATGAGCGGGGACCGCATTGGTAACTGGCATCTAGAGCTGTGTGTAGTGCCTCGTCAATGCCACCCAGAAGTGTACAATTTTAGTGAATGGAGTACTGACAGGCGTCAGCAACAGCAGGAGGATGAGGCGGTGGGACCTGAGACGGAGAGGGGACCGCATTGGTAACTGGCATTTAGAGAGGCGGGCCCTGAGACCAAGGGAGAGGGGATCGCATTGCTAACTGGCATTTAGAGCTGGGTGTAGGGCATTGACAATGCCACCCACCCAGAAGTGTGTAATACAATTTTAGTGAATGGAGTACTCACAGGCGGCAGCAGCAGGAGGGGGCGGTGGGCCCTGAGACAGAGCGGGGACCGCATTGGTAACTGGCATCTAGAGCTGGGTGTAGTGCATCGTCAATGCCACCCAGAGGTGTACAGTTTTAGTGAATGGAAAACTGACAGGCGGCAATAGCAACATCAGGGGCAGGAGGTGGGCCCTGAGACGGAGCGGTGAACGCATTAGTAACTGGAATCTAGAACTGGGTGTAGTACATTGACAATGCCACCCACCCTGAAGTGTGCAATACAATCTTAGTGAATGGAGCACTGACAGGTGGCAGCAGCAACAGCAGGAGGAGGAGGCAGTGGGCCCTGAGACGGAACGGGGACCGCATTGGTAACTGGCATCTAGAGCTGGGTGTAGTGCATCGCTAATGCCCCCCATAAGTGTACAGTTTTAGTGAATGGAGTAGTGACAGGCGGCAGCAGAAACAGCAGCAGCAGGAGGAGGCGGTGGGTCCTGAGACGGAGCGTGGATCGCATTGGTAACTGGGATCTGGAGCTGGGTGTAGTGCATTGACAATGCCACTCACCCAGAAGTGTGTAACACAATTTTAGTGAATGGTGTACTGAGAGGCGGCAGCAGCAACATCAGGAGGAGGAGGCGGTGGGCCCTGAGACGGCGCGTGAAATGCATTGGTAACTGGCATCTAGAGCTGGGTGTAGTACATTGACAATGCCACCCACCCAGAAGTGTGTAATACAATTTAAGTGAACACAGTACGAATGCATTGGTAACTGGCATCTAGAGCTGGGTGTAGTACATTGACAATGCCACCCACCCAGAAGTGTGTAATACAATTTAAGTGAACACAGTACGGACAGGGGGCAGCACCAACATCAGGAGGAGGAGGCGGTGGGCCCTGAGACGGAGCGTGGAATGCATTGGTAACTGGCATCTAGAGCTGGGTGTAGTACATTGACAATGCCACCCACCCAGAAGTGTGTAATACAATTTAAGTGAAGGAGCGTGGAATGCATTGGTAACTGGCATCTAGAGCTGGGTGTAGTACATTGACAATGCCACCCACCCAGAAGTGTGTAATACAATTTAAGTGAATACAGTACGGACAGGGGGCAGCACCAACATTAGGAGGAGGAGGCGGTGGGCCCTGAGACGGAGCTGTGAACGCATTGGTAACTGGCATCTAGAGCTGGGTGTAAAACATTGACAATGCCACCCACCCAAAAGTGTGTAATACAATTTTAGTGAATGGAGTACTGACAGGCAGCAGCAACAGCAGGAGGAGGAGGTGGTGGGCCCTGAGATGGAGCGGGGACTGCATTGGTAACTGGCATCTAGAGCTGGGTCTAGTGAATCATCAATGCCACCCAGAAGTGTACAGTTTTAGTGAATGGAGTACTGACACAGGAGGCGGTGGGCCCTGAGATGGAGCGGGGATCGAATTGGTAACTGGCATCTGGAGCTGGGTATAGTGCATCATCAATGCCACACAGAAGTGTATAGTTTTAGTGAATGGAGTACTGACAGGCGGCAGGAGCAACAGCAGGAGGAGGCGGTGGGCCCTGAGAAGGAGCTGGGACTGCATTGGTAACTGGCATTTAGAGCTGGGTGTACTGTATCATTAATGCTACCCAGAAGTGTACAGTTTTAGTGAATGGAGTACTGACAGGCGGCAGCAACAACAGCAGCAGGAGGAGGAGGCAGTTGGCCCTGAGACAGAGCGTGAACCGCATTGGTAACTGGCATCTAGAGCTGGATGTAGTGCATTGACAATGCCACCCACACAGAAGTGTGTAACACAATTTTAGTAAATGCAGTACTGACAGGCCATCACCTATGTGGACAGTGTAGAAGCTGTAGCTATTGGAGACATTGGTGAATATGAAGAGGTTAACTGTAGAGCAGAGGTCGACAAACTCCAGGTACAACATAGCCGGTAATTCGTTCTGGCCTAATGCACCCTGGCTGGCCGCAATGCATACGGAGGAGAAGGATTTCATTTCAGGGGGCGTTCCTGGTGGGGGTGGAGCCATTAGGGCGGGACTCAGAGTCCGGCCTAGTGTGCTCCTGCCCACCCCTGAAATGGCCTAGTGCCCATTAAAGTTTGCCTACTGTTGCAACTCAAGATTGTTTATAGATATTTTTAGATATTTGTGGATAGATATATATGTATATATAATGTGTGTGTATATGGGTGTATATGTGTAGGAATGTTGTGTTTATATATGGGAACCTGTTTTTCCTTGTACTGGCCATCTATTTCACCTAGGGGATGCCTAATCAGTGGTATTAAAGAACCTCACCTAAGGAACGATAAAGAAACAGATAATAAAACAGATGCCAGTAAAGAAGATCTAGTTCCCATAACAAACTGATTACCAGTAGGACCCTCAAGGGGTAAAAAAATCCATCAAGCCTGAATTAGCAGAAGATTGATGAATAACTGGACAGATGGGTTGGGGTGATGTTCCAGCTGCACCTTTTGTTGAACCCTAAACTTAGATTCCAGATTCCCATATCAAATTAAGCATATCAAATAAAACCAATCCCAGTCTAGGGGAGGTGTGTCATCACACGCAGTAACCAATCCAAGAGCCACAATGATTCCTAATGGGAATTAACTGTATAAAAATGGGAACTGAGAGAATGGAGGTCGCTCTTAGGCCTTTCTGAGGTAAGCTGTTATGGAGTCCTCTTCTGAAGGAAGCAGGTTCCTGAAGTACCCAATAACATCTTAGGTAGCGATAAGATATTCCTGATTGCAATCTTATGGGTGTCTATATTATAATTGCATTGTTTGCTCTCCTTTTAATTGCATTGCTTTTCATGTACTGTCTATATTGATTGAAGTTTCTATATCTAGATATCAAACAATATTGCTGTGTACTTTGTTTCACCTTGTTTTCTTAACCCCCCTAGCGGTAATCCCGAGGGTGGATTTCACTTGCAAAAAGCGGTAATCCCGAGTAACACTCGGGGTAACTTTAGAAGCCCCCCTTACCCCTTAGCCCCGCGCTCCAGCGGCGATCTGATGGTCCCACTGTGATGCCGGGGCGTGGCCGGGCGGGAAATTTAAAAGCAGATTACCGAGTAATCTGCTTTTAAATACCACCCGGGTCTCCACCACGCCGCTGCTCGCATCAGCAGTGAGATGCGAAGCACAATGCAGGACTTCTGATGCCAGCTGGCACCACCCACGGAATTTGCTATTGCTGCTTGCATCTCCTGGAAGATGCGATGCACAATGCAGAAGCTCTGCATTGTGCTTTGCATTTCCCTAGAGATGCAGAGCAGCAGCGTCAGGGTGAGGCGGGACTGGACATCCTCACTCGCATCACCCAGGAGGATGTGACATCTTCCGGGTGATGCGAGTGGTGATGTATTCAGGGGTGTGGCCGGGCGGGAAATTTAAAAGCAGATTACAATGTAATCTGCTTTTAAATGGTTTTTACAGTAAAAAAAACACTATACAACATAAAATAAATATAAAATTTATATTTTATTTTAAATTACATTGTTATGTATTATTTCATTATTTTTTAAACATTATTATTTATAATTATGTATTATATTATAATTTATGATTATAATATAATAAATAAATATAATTATACCCGGGAGCTAATCCTAAGAATTACAGGCCCACAATATAAACAAAAATTTGTATGCAAAAAAGTTAGGATCACTTTTTGAATAAAAAACTGACAGAATTAGAACGCTAGGGGGGTTAATTAAACTGTTGAATGATTAGCTATCATTTGTGCATGAACGTTCATTTCTTAAATATATATGTGCATTGATAGGGAGATATAATATCCATATTTAGGCAAATATTCCTAATCAACACCACCTCTGCTGTAGAGGCTCCAACTATTGATGAATATGAAGAGGCTGAGGCTTCCCTTCACATGGACAGTGTAGGGGCCATTGAATATGAAGCGGTTAAGGCCATCATTTATGTGGCCAGTGGGGAGCCTGTAGCTGTTGGTGACAGTAGTGAAGGGGAAAAGGCTGAAACTGTCCCCTACATAGGAAATGTAGAGGCTGCTGCAGTTTGTGACTTTGGTGAAAATGAAGACCCTGGGGTAAATGTTGCTGCAGCTATAGAACATCTGGCTGCACCTAGCAAAGTCTTTGAGAGACCTGAACAAGTTATAATCAATGACAACAGTTCACAATTAGAAGATCCTGCTGCTGAGAAAATTATTGTGGAAGTGAAGGCTGAAAGAGGGATGGGAAACCTGAAGCCTCCAAATCCAACCCAAGCAGGGATGTTGTACCCAAATGTGATCCAGCCTATCCTCTGCGAATCTGCCTGTAGCACAGGATGCAGATTGCTACGCACCCGTCATCGTCTTTCAGCGTGAAAAGGACCACACTGGAGAGGTGCGTGCAACCACTCTGCTGCTCTTTTTCTTTGCCTGCCTCTGCGTCTGCTGGGTGCCCTGCGTCTGCTCCAGCTCCACCTGACTGTTCGCCTGCTTGTGCCCACTCGTCTGTCTCTTCTTTGGGACTAACATGAGGCAGATTTGCGGCCCCTTCCATCCCCAGTCTGTTGCTGCTGCCTTTCCTCTACGTCTGTTTCGGAACTGCTGCCTAGCCCTTACACGCACCGGTGGTTCCCAGGTGACATCACGGTCATCATCATCCTCATTTTCATCTAAGCCAACCTCTGCAAATGCAGCCACTGATGCAAGTGCTGACCACACTTTCCAAGGATCTCAAAGTCTGCCTCCTGCTCTGAAATTTGCAATGACAGATCCTCGGGCTGTTCGTCAAAAGGGAGAGTCATCGGGAGGTACAGGCACATTAACCACGCTAACTCCTGTCTTTGCTCCTGTCACAGCTGTGCTGGTTGCTGCTGCTGCTGCAGAAGAAGAGCCTGCTGCACGGGGCATACTCCCCGGGAGTCCGCCACTGTAGGAGAGGAATCTTGCTCACTCATCCCTATACCTCACACCTACTAGAAGGGTCAAAAGGCCTGGAGTTGTGGCTACTTTATAAAAGTCATTGATTTTGTGAAATATCTCTGAAGTGAGATCGATTGTTGAGTGTGAGGGGAATCAACTCTCTGTCTCTCAGACTGTCGGGAGGACCAGGCTAATGGAGTAGAGGAGAATACAGCCTCTAGACATACCCAGTCCTTTAATCTTTGCTGTCCAGTCCAATCCAGAATTCTAGTTAACATTGAGGCATATTAGTATTTCTTAAGGTCGGGGAATCCTAAGCCTCCTGTGTATTTAGGTCTAGTAATATATGAGTATTTAATTCTAGCACACTTGTGTTCTCGTAAAAAATAAGTTAAGGATGTCTGCAGATGTTTCAGAAAGGAATTATGTAGTAGGATTGGTATAGTTTAGAAAAGGTATAAAAATCTGGGGGATATGTTCATTTTAACAATGGCTGATCTTCCAAACCATGAAAAATGTTTGTTTTTCTATTTGTCGAGGTCTGACCTTATACTTATTAGAAGTGAAGTAAAATTATTGCCTAACAGATCTTTGGGGTTACTTATTAGGTTGATTCCCAAACAGTGTATGCTTTTTACACCTAAAAAAGAATGATTGTTTAAGAAGGGGAATTGTTTGGTGAGTAAGAGTCACATTCAAAGCTGCTGATTTGGATAAATGTATTTTAAAGTTAGACATGCATTTAAATATCTCTAATTCCTCCATTTATGTTGGTAGGGAGGTATGTGATTGGATACAAAAAATAGGTGGTCATTGTAGCAGGAATGGTAAGGCTTTTTGATTATTCCACTGGAGAGCCACCTAAGAGTTATTCTTTTTAGCAAGTGAAATACAAAAACATGGAATACTGAATACATGTGTTGTGGATGTACAGGTGGATTTGTGTAAAGTGTCTAGTCAGTGTAAACATCTTGTGTCCTCCTTTCCATACGTTTCGGGCTGGCAGTGACCTGATAAGAAGAAAGTTAGTGTTGTTATGTATGCCCTGATGGGTCATGAGAAAGAAAGCAGCTAATATAAAAAATATATTCTCATACTAACAATTTCAAGTTTTTTTCATTTTATAGTGTAACAAGGAGGTTTGGTCAAAATGAGCTAGCAATGGTCATGTATTGAGTTGATTGGTTAAGATCAGTGTATAATTGTTACCTCCAAATATCATAGAATTGAGTGCTGAAGTAATGTGCTAACATTTTCTGGATACACGTAAAGAAATGCCAGCTTCTCCCTGCCTGACTCTTTACCAGTTAGATGATATGAAAATGGGCACTACCTGGGGTAAACCGAGTCGAGTGATCTTGCTGCTGGAACTTTTGCTGTTTTGGACCATTGTACGCATCCAATGAAGATAAGTACTAACTTTTAATTAAGCAGTGCCTGAGTGTTTTGCGTCGTTCCTTAACCCTTCTTGACACTTAGTCCAACAAATACTTGTTACAGTCATCCGCAAAACCGGCTATTTTATAGGCATTATCTTTAACCACAAACCTTAATATGTCTGAAGAATCCCTTATGACCTTAACGGGGATAAAGAGCATCCCTGGTGGTTTACATATTTGATATGTATTGGCTCAAGAAAAATGCTATACACTTTTACTTGCGCTGTTGGAGCGTGGTATAAAGATTTGAACCATGACATCATCTGTGGTCCAAATCCTAGAAAACATAGAACCTCAAACATATAGTCCCATGCCACATGATCGAAGGCCCCAATGGGCTTGATTTATTAAAGCTCTCCAAGACTGGGGAGGATACACTTTCATCAGTGAACCTGGGTGATCCAGATCTTGTCCAGAATTGAAAAGATTTGCTAACAAATAGAAAATTTAAGGAACTTTTAAGAAATCCATTTGAGATTTGCTGGATTACCCAGGTTTACTGATAAAAGTGTATCCTCTTCAGCCTTGGAGGGCTTTATTAAATCTGGCCCAATGTAAGAGGTTAATTGCTTTGGCCATGTTGTCCCTTACATCCCTTCCTAGCATGAATCCAACTGGGTCTAGGCCAATGGCTTGGGAGATAAAAGAAAGAACACGATGTGACAGTATCTTTGCTAGGAGCTTTATATGTATTGTGACACCAATGCAGGATTGGTGGTGGAAGGGAGGTATATTTGCCTAAGATTCCTCTCCTATGTGAAGTAGCAGGTGGAAGACTCTCACCTGCGAGGTAAATAATGCAGCAGCACTGAGGGTGGGGATATAACAGAGCCAGGAGCTCAGTCTTAAGTTTATCAAAGTCCTGGGCAGCCTCAGGTTCCACTTCAAAATAAGCCTTTTGCGCCTCACCTGCAAGAAATGGGGCGAGCAGTTCCTGCCCACCGTGCCTTTGGCCATCAAGTGGGCTTTAGAATCACTCAAATATTACTTGTTGGGTCAGAAATTTCGGTTAGTCGGTTAGGACTTTGGGAACAAAGAGCCTGCTTTAGAGTCTGAAACGCCTCCTCTGCTTCATCGTTCCCTTTTATCATCCCTGTCCCGCTTCCCTTGGTGAGATCAGTTAAGGGAACTGCTATAGTTGCAAAATTGGGTATGAAGCGTCTATAAAAGCCAGTAATCCCCAGGAATGCCTTCACTTGTTTCTTATTTACAGGCTGGGACCAGTTCTGTATGGCTTCAATCTTGGCAATTTGGGGCTTGACTACACCTCCCCCAATAATGTAACCCAAGTACTTGGCTTCTTCTAGACCAACGCTGCATTTCTTGGGGTTCGCAGTCAACCCTGCTCTCCTCAAATCATCAATCACTGCCTGTACTTTGAGTAGGTGTGTCTCCCAGTCCGCACTATGTATCAATATATCATCAAGATAAGCAGACAGTACGTCTATGTGGCCTCAAAACTCTGTCCATTAGCTGCTGAAATGTTGCAGGAGCCCCATGCAGTCCAAAAGGCATAGTTACATACTGGAATAGGCCATCAGGTGTGGAAAATGCTGTCTTCTCGTTGGCAGCATCCGTCAGGGGTATTTGCCAATACCCCTTTGTCAGGTCTAAGGTCGTAATATAATGGGCTGTACCCAGTCAGTCATTAAGTTCGCCCACTCGTGGCATAGGGTATGCATCAAACTTGGACACAGCATTCAACCTCCTAAAATAATTACAGAACCTTAGGGTACCATCAGGCTTTGGAATTAATACAATAGGGCTTGACTATTCACTATGAGACTCCTCAATTACTCCCAACTCCAGCATCTCTTTCATTTCTTTTGAGACTCTCTCGTCTGGCCTCAGGAATCCTATAAGGTTTGACATGGACCCTAACCCCAGGTTCAGTTATGATATTGTGTTTTATGAGTGGTGTCTGCACTGGCTTTTCAGAAAAAAACCCTCTGTTCTGAGCGACAGCTGTCTGGCTTCCTTCTTTTGGACATCGGACAGAGTCTCGGCTATTCCGACAGCAGGCATTGTTGCCCCAGCATTGATGGGTGGAGCCAGTGCTGCTGCCAAGACTGGCCGGTCTTTCCAAAGTTTTAAAAGATTTATATGGTAAATCTGTTCTGGCTTCCTTTTACCTGGTTGGTATACTTTATAGTTCACTTCACCCACTCTTTCCATAATTTCAAACGGACCTTGCCATTTAGCCATAAATTTACTCTCCACGGTGGGGACGAGAACTAGTACTCGATCTCCTGGCGCAAATGTTCGGATCTTGGCCCCCCTATCATAAATCATTTTCTGTACTCCTTGAGCCCGTTCCATAAGTTCCTTAACAATTGGCATGACTGCTAAAATCCTGTCCTGCATCTGTGACACATGCTCTATTACCCTTTTGTACGGTGTGACTTGTGCTTTCCACATTTCTTTAGCCACATCCAACAAACCACGTGGATACCTACCGTATACAAGCTCAAAAGGTTAAAACCCTGAGGTACTTCCTTTATGGCAAACAGCAGATATGGGAGCAAAAAGTCCCAATTTTTTCCATCTTTATCTACTACCTTTCTCAGCATTTGTTTCAAAGTCTTATTAAATCTTTCGACCAATCCATCAGTTTGGGGGTGATAGACTGATGTATGTAGTTGGGTAACTTTAAAAAGCCTGCAAAGTTCCTTCATGACATTAGACATAAAGGGCATCCCTTGATCTGTGAGTATTTCCTTTGGAATACCAACCCGACTAAACACATGGACCAGTTCTTTTGCGATGGTGTTTGATGAGGTATTGCGCAAAGGTATGGCCTCGGAATAACGGGTAGCATAATCCCTTATGACTAAATATGCTGGTGACCCCGAGCTGACTTTATTAGGGGGCTAACCAAATCCATCCCGATGCGCTCAAAGGGTATTTCAATAATCGGCAAGGGCACCAAAGGGCTGCGGAAATGGGGCATAGGGGCTGTAAACTGACACTGAGGGCTGGATTCGCAATATGCTTTATTGTCTCCATGCATTCCAGGCCAGAAAAATCTTTCTAAAATTCTTTCAGTAGTTTTCTGGATCCCTAAATGGCCCCCCATAATGTGTCCATGTGCCAGGTCCAGAACGGTTCTCCTGTAGGGCTTTGGAACCACTAACTGCTGTACCACCTCCTCTCCCTGCTTGTCTATCTGATACAACAAGTCATTCTCTGGAGCCATGTAGGGAAAAACAAGCCTAGAGCCAGACTCCACAGGATTCCCATTTACCACTTTTATATTCTCTCTGGCTCGCGTAAGGGTAAGGTCCTTCATTTGTTCACTTTGAATGTTGTCTTTCCTAACGTCTAAGTCAGGCATACCCTGCAGTGTTACCCCTTCCGTCTCCGTCTCTGACGCGGACTCATCTAGGTCTCCGGCCATAACAGAGAATGGAAAAGGGGTGGAGCTATCTGCTGATACCTCAACTACCTCCCCTAGTGGGGAATCCTCCAAGGGTTCTGGGCTTATATCTGATGCTGTCAATATCTGTGGTGCACCTATTTTTGGTTCCTTGGACTCCCATCATTTCCAAAAATGTGGAAAATCTCTCCCAAGAATAACCTCATGCACTGACCCATAAGGAGTTGTAATATCAGCAAGGGTTGTCTGGTATTCACATGTATCCCCATGCACACAAGTCACCGTGAATGTGTCTGATTCACTGTCCGAGGGGCCTATAAGGCCTGCTTTCACCAGAGTTACTACACTCTCTGAGTCTAGCAGCGCAGTCACACTTTGATCATTCACTTTTAACTCACACAAATGTTTTTCCGCGCTGTCTGAACCTGCCACAGTACATACCACTTGTCCAAACATAGACATGCGGTTTTTCATAAAGGCAACATCACATTGCATAGGTTTAGTAGTTATAGGACAGTTCACTGCCATGTGTCCCAACTCCTTACACGAAAACATCTTTATGCCCTTTGTTTACTCCAAAATTATACACCTTGGGCTTTCCTGAGCCCACAGTCTCATTATCTTCTTCATTTAAAGTCTTCACATTTCTCCCAGCTCCCTTACGCCCCAGAACAGTCTTACCAAGAACTCTTGGAATCCGTGGGGTTGAGGGCTGAGAGTTTTTTAGAAGATCCTCAGCTGCAGAGTATCGCTCCACCAGATCCACAAGCTGGTCTGCTGTCTTGGTGTCCCCATGACTCACCCACTTCCTTAGAGCTGGGGGTAGCAATCTCAGCAACTTGTTGAGGACCACCCGCTGCACCACGTCGGGGACTGATAACATCTCTGGTTGTAGCCACTTCCGGGTCAAATGGATGAGATCGAAGATCTGCGAACGTCGGGGCTTATTCATTTTATATGTCCACTGATGTACTCTCTGGGCTCTGACTGCTAGGGTAACACCTAGCCGAGCCAGGATCTCAGACTTAAGTTTATCAAAGTCCTGGGCAGCCTCAGGTTCCTGGTCAAAATAAGCCTTTTGCACCTCACCTGCGCCTCACCTGCACCTCATTGATGATCCCTGACTTTAAAAAATAATTTGTGGTACAGACAGATGCTTCTAACTCAGTAATAGGGGCAGTGTTGTCACAGAATAATAATGGAGAGGAGCATCCCGTGCTTTACTTGAGTCGGAAACTAAATAAGCATGAGAGGAACTACGCAGTGATAGAGAAGGAGTGTTTAGCCATCAAGTGGGCTTTAGAATCACACAAATATTACTTGTTGGGTCGGAAGTTTTGGTTAGTCACTGATCATGCCCCTCTGAAGTGGATGAACCTGAGCCGAGAGAAAAATAGCAGAGTGACAAGATGGTTTCTGTCCCTGTAGGCTTACAATTTTACAGTGGAGCACAGGCGAGGAAAATGGCAAGGAAACGCAGATGCGTTGTCACGGGTGCACTGTCTGTTGGTTTCAGTTGCTCAGTCCCACTTGCCTGAGCAGAGGGGGGGGGGATATGTGACACCAATGCAGGATTAGTGGTGGAAGGGAGATATATTTGCCCAAGATTCCTCTCCTATGTGAAGTAGCAGGTGGAAAACTCACCTGCGAGGTAAGTAATGCAGCAGCACTGAGGGTGGGGATATAACAGAGCCAGGAGCTCAGTCAGTCTCTCTGCCTGGGGACTCAGAAAGTTGGTCTGTGTGAATGAACTCAGACCTGAGTAAAAGGTTGCTGAAAGCTTTGTTTTGAGCTGACAGGGAGAAGCCCTCCAGCTGATAGACAGGAACGTTGGATGTATAGTAAGTGCCGGACAGGCGAGGTTTTCTTTTGCTGTTTTGTTATTTTATCTGCAACCTTCAAATAAACCTGGCTACAAGTCAGCTTAACACTTATACCTCAGTGTGTGATCTGAATTAGATGAACCAGACAAGTGTCCTTTGACCCCAGCAAAGGCGATCCTGAGCTTAACCCCTCACACTATATTCATTAATGATATAAGTCTATAGTTTGCACAAAATTTGCTGTCTTAGCCAAAGGTTCTTCTCCACCTAACATACTCACAGAAGCTCAAATAACAGTAGTACCAAAATCTGGCAATCTAATTAAAAGCGTTCAATATGGGATCAGTTAAAATATATTTCTAGGAGCGATATTATTGTGTGGGGTGGCAGTCTGTTTATATTAGTTCCCTAAGGCATATTTTTCTTTTATGAGATGGTTTATTCTCTGTTCCCTTTCTAACTTTTTTTTAGCTCCTATTTTAATCAATTCTTCTTTCAGGACACATTTGGGAGCTTCTCATATATTGAGTGATGATGTTTCCGGGTTAACATTTTCTGTGAAATAGAAACATAGCACCTTTTCAATGTTTGTAAAGATGGGGCTATCACTCAGTAATGTCAGGCTTAATCGCCAATTCCAAATTTTTGGTATAGTGTCCGTTTTAGGAAGCAATAAAAGAATAGGTGTGTGCTCTGAATGTATATGTGTCCCAATATTGCGCCGATTACCTTGTTTAAATCTGGTTGCATAACAAAAATATATATATATATATATGTGAGTATTTGTGGTGTAAAGGTGAATAGTATGTAAAATCTCTATCTTCATGATGTAGGGAACATCATTCGCCATACGTCTATGAGTTGCACTGATTGTAGTAGAGTATTGATGTATTTAGGCATTTTAAAAGGAACAGGGGATATACCATTTGAGGTATCTTGGAGGAGAGTCAAGGAAATGTTAAAGTCTTCCCCCAAGATTACAATTCCCTTAGAAAATTCTTCAAGGGTAGTAGGTGTGGATTGAAAGGGTATTTGAGCTGTGTTGGACAGGTAGACATTGGTTACCTTTATAGGTTTCTTCTTTAACTCTACATATATAAAGAGTAATTGTCCATCAGGATAAGCTTGTTCTCTGGAGTGCTTACTAAATAGAATTGTAAGCACAATTATAAGCGTATGGAAAATAATTGTTTGTCAATTTAGGTATATGACCTTTTTTTTTAAATGAGTCTCTTGTAAGAAGACTATGTGTGCTTTGGTTTTTTGAAGTCCTCCTAGAATTAATAATCTTTTCATGGGCACAATGAGCCCCTTCACATTGTGTGAAATTATGAGACATTCATTGTCAGACTTCTGTATTTTGGGAAAGTAACACAAGTAAGGCCGTTATCATAAAAGACTGCCTTCCCTACCTACAAAGGTACATTAGAGAAAAAGAAATAGGACATAATAAATACTAGAGCGCCGGGTACTGAATAGCACCATATAGTTCTGGGGTGGTTTGGAGGAACTCAAACTTCCAAGTCTCCTCCAATGTTGGGAGAATTACAGAAAATCTCCATAATAGTAGTTATCAAGTAATGTAAACACTTGTAACTAAGAAAACAACCATTTTGATTGCCTGGATTCAAAAGGGCATTGAATACACAACAATTATGTATTCTTTAAAAAACTAACAAGAGTTTACGGTGTATCAAAAAATAAAATAAAAGTAAAACAAGTCAGATCTATCTATCACCTGATGATAAGGGCAGGTTCTCTTTTATCTTTAATGATTATACCACCCTGTTGAGTAATCCAATTCCCAAGATCAGAGAGAAAAATGCAAAAGGACCCTGTCCATTAGCATGCTGGATGATTGTCAATAGACTGATTTTTGACTAGCGAATTTATCAGTCTAATGCATGAGAGTTGCTTTTATTTTGAAATTTGCATCCTTCTTTCCATAGAGCTGTATTTCACGGAGATTTAAGGCGCTTCATTCGAAGGGCCTTTTCCATAGAACTCTGCGCTTCCTTTTTCTTGGGTCGAGGTTTGATAATTTGTTCTTCCCCTGTTGTTATGAAGTTGGTAGGTTAAATTCCACATACCAGTCAGTAGTCTCCACCACTAGGATTGTAGTGCTGCACAGAAACCTGGAAGATCTTTTGGTGTCTGTAAGATAAACTGTTTGCCATTGTGAGTAGCTGTCAGCCCAAATGGGAAATGACATCTGTATAAAACTCTGTTTTCTCATAGAACTGAAAGTGGTTTTAGTGCCCTGCTGTTTTTGAGTGTGATGGATGATAAGTTCTACAAAAAGTGCAACTTGCACTCTATTGAAACTAATGACTTGGTTTTGCCTTGCTATTTGTAATATTTCTTTCTTTAATTGGATTTACTGTAGGCAGCAGACCATATCTCTCGGTGATGCTGTGTCTGACTCTTTGGGACATAACACTAATGTATGCAATCAAACGCGATAGGGGTATCTGGTCTATCTATCATATTGTTACATTTTGATAGCACAGCAGCCTGAAGTTTATCAGGTGGTACTGATTCAGGGATTTCCAGATCATGATGTTGTGTCTTTATTCCCTGTTCTCTAGGTCCGCCAGCTGCCTACTGAAAGCAATTAGGTGTTTGCTGTGAGATTGAGCAATCTGCTCCAGCCTGGTAAAGGCTTGTTCATGATTTGATCCTGTCACAACTAGATCTTCCACTCATTCTCAATAAGGTCACAAAGTCAGCTTTCAAATGAGTAAGTTCAGCTGAGAACGCGCTTTTTGTGTCTGTAGCTATAAGGGTCATATCTGCCAGTGTGAGTGGGCTGTAAGAGGTAGAGAGAGACCGTACCGTTTGGTTGAAGGGGAGGCATTGAGTCTTCACCGGAGCAGCTGCCTTCTGCTTTCGCCGCTATCTTGGACTGCCGTGTCCCTGCCAGTTGTGCCTGCTGAGACTTGAAGATTTTCTGAGATATTACTCACCATTCTGAGCCTTCCACGGTGTTCTAGCAGCTGCTGCTCCCTATTTTGTTTGGCCATTTTGTTTTGAGGCGTAAGATAGCTGAATATATCTGCGTGATTGCCGGAGCTAAATCACTGAGCAGCCATCTTTTTTGTGTGTCAAGCCATGCCCCCCCAAGCATGTCATTTTAACAATTTGAGTATTTTTAATGTTGCCCGCTAAATGGCCCTTCTCCATATACCAATTTTTTCTATCTTTTATTTTTTAGTGGTATGTGCGCAAATCTCATGCCATTTTTTAAAGAAGCAGATTGCCTTATTGACTTAAAAGCAAAGTTTACCTACCATGGGGAAAATTACACAGGAAAGTTCATGTACAGCAAGGGGATTACACTCTACTGTACATTTCAAATCTAATGGTATTTCAACCTGGCAAGAAGATTCCCGCAGCTAATGTTTAGTTTTAAATGGGAAAATTTCCCCCAAAAATGCAGAGATCCTGGTGAATCAGCAAATATCCTCTTTCCTTCATTCAGTTGTTTTTAATATTTTAGTAATTTTTACATTTACGTATTTTAGTTAATATTTGATTTTTATTACATAATGAATACTTTTTATTTTATATTTTTTGGCAATTTAAAATAAACATATAAATAAAATACTCTGGGAAGTAGGGGGATGGCTTCCGGTTCCGGCGCCCGAAGCTAGCAGCTGTGTAGCGTCTCCGACCTTCGTGTCCATCTGACTTTCCCCTACGGCAAACTGATACATTTTTTCATACTTGAATGAGTTCCCAGATAGCAGGATAGATAGATTTGTATCCACTTCACAAGCTTCTAAGCGGGCGCAACAGAAACATTCACAGAGGAAAGGAGCAGCTACTAAGATGACTGACGAGCAGGGAGAACATGTAAAGCCAGGATCCAGCCAAGGCAATCAGACCCCAGCATACATGCCACTAGATTACAAAATGCTGGCATATGAAGTCTATCAGCAACCAACAACCTAGTTTGCTGCAAACCATATTATAAACACTAACTCAGAACTTACAATCTATCACACAGACTGTGTCCAAACATTGGGGAAGACAAGACATACACGCTTTACAGCAAAGAATAAGTCATCTTGAGGATGATTTATTGAATGCCCGTACCCAGCAACAGCAGATGGGGGAACAGTATACAACTTTATTTGAGAAGGTGGTGGATATGGAAAATAGATCACGCCGCAATAATATTAGAATAATTGGCTTGCCAGAATCTTTGAAAACACCAGATGTTTTTAAATGTTGTATTTTAAACTGCCAAAAGCTTTAGGGCTTGAAGCCTCTCTAAGAGCTGAACGAGCACAAAGAATGGACCCACTTCAACACAACAAGCAGGCTCCGAGGCCTATATTTGCCCAATACTTATTATTATTATTATTATTATTAAACAGGATTTCTGTAGTGCCAACATATTACGCAGCGCTGTACATTAAATAGGGATTGCAAATGACAGACTAATACATACAGTGATACAGGAGGAGAGAACCCTGCCCCGAAGAGCTTACAATCTAGTAGGAGGGGGAATTTCACACACAATAGGATGGGAGATGTGTAGTGGTGATTTCAAAAGACAGAAGAAGACGGGTAGGCAAGTTCGAAAAAATGGGTTTTGAGCGCTCTTTTAAATGAGCAGAAAGTAGAAGCAAGCCGAATAGGACGAGGAAGACCATTCCAGAGAGTCAGGGCAGCTCTAGAGAAGTCTTGTATCTGTGCGTGTGATGAGGTTATGTTTGAGGAAGTCATTAGTAGGTCATTGGAGGAGCGGAGAGAGCGGCAGGGGGAGTATTTTTTTACCAAGTCAGAAATGTAAGTGGACTTGGACTTGGACTTTAATGACAAATTACAACTACTGAAAGCCTATAGATCACATGTGCACTTCCTATATGATGACCACAAATTGCTGCTATTTTCTGATTATTCTGCCGAAACCACCAGGCAACGCAGGGCATTTTCGCCCATATGCAAACAACTAATTTCTAAGTGCATAAAATTTGCTCTCCTGTATCCTGCAGTGCTTAAAGTTTTTCTCCCGCATAGAGAGACACTACTTTTTAAAGACTTCTTGCAAGCAGCCTCCTTTGTTAATGCTTTGGGGGAAGATGAGTCTGCACAAAAGGAAACAAGAAGGTCTCCCTCTTCCAGGTCAGATCTATCATCACCTTCCACATCTCCTAAGCCACAATAAATGTGAAAAATGATTTTAATATGGAACTTATGTTTACATGCCTAATAGTTTTTCAAGGTAAATTTGAGGACACATGGAGATAGGATCTCTTTTGTTACTAAAGTTAATGTCCACAAGAAGGAGCTGAGGGGTTGCAATTAATTTTACTGCATTGTTTTTGTCCAGAATTATTCTAAAGCATTGTATCTATATATACAAGCGAAGAAGAATTTTTTTAGTACATAAGATTGTTGGATGATGAACGGACTTTGTATTGGGCAAAAGGAAGTCTAGCAACCGCATTCCTATGCAAAACCTTTGTCTCGCGATTTTGGTTTTTGGTTTTATTTTTCACTCTTGTTTTTCACTATTTTTTGTTTGATTTTGTGCAATCTTTCAAGTGTGTTCAACGTACAGAATGGATGGCAATATATAACTTCATCTTTTTTACCATGAGACTGCTCGTCTGGGACCGTCTGATGGTTTATGTTTTTTGGTCACGTACCCTACTGGGATTTTTTTAAACCGCCCTAGATGAAAATAGTGACCTGGAACATTAAAGGACTCAGATCACCACACAAGTGGGTCAAGGTTCTGAGACACCTAAAAAAGTTAAAAACAGGTGTTGCTATATTACAGGAAACGCATTTATCAGCTCCAATCTATCATCTGATGAAGAAACAATGGGTAGGAGAGGTATGGGGAGCTTCTGCCCCAGGAAGACGAGCAGGAGTGTTAATTCTTCTTAATAAAAATCTGCAATATACTGTTGTGGCCAAATCCAGTGATTCTATGGAGGGCTGTTGGGCATCAATCACATTACAATTTTTATCTGGTTCCCTGACCATTGTAGCTGTATATGGTCCTAACCAGGACAACCGGCTCTTCTATGAGGAACTTGCACAACTTCTCTAAGGCCAGGTTTCAACTCAAGTACTAGTTGCGGGGGATTTTAATGCTGTACCAGACGCCAGAGAGGACAGGACTCAGGACACCACTGAGTACTGGCACTACAACTGCAAAAGCAGGCCTGGAGCGACACCTATGGGCGAAGGGCCTCATGACAGGGTAGCATTGAAGGCTGAATATGTGATAAAGGTGAAAAGTTCATAGAAGGGGGGCCGTGGGTGGCTGGAGATTGTTCAAAGGGCATGAGTCAGTGGTGGTGAGGGTCAAAAGGTAAGAAAACCGGATGCAGGCACGAGGACAGAGGAGGTTTTGGAATTTTCTGGGGGGCGGGGGAGGGGGGGAATTGTTAATGGGCTTGAGGGATTTATTCTTAAAATTTGCTGGCGTACCTGCTGTGGAAGTGGCTGTTGGGGGCACCAATAGGGGTGGGGCTGTGGCTAGAGAGGTGATGCCGGTGTTGTCTGGGGCCGGGCCAGTACAGGGTACGACCGAGGGGTCGGTGGAGCAAGTTGGGGGTGCCAGTTGTGAAGGGGGTGCTGGGGCTCAAAAGTCAGGAAATGGTGGTCAGGATGTCGGGGGGGAGATGACCTCTCAAGGTGTTGCGGATGGGGAAAAAGGGGAGGTGTATGTTTGTTTTGAGGGCCCCTTGGGGGCGCATTTGGCGGTGGAGGTGAGAGAAAAAATTTGGAAGGGGGAGTATGTGGAGATTTTTTCTTTGTTGCCGGTGAAGCGGTTTGGTGGCCGTGATATGAAGCTTGGTGAGGGCAAGCGTGCTGGGGAGGAAAAAGGTCTGTGGCGACTGATACCGAGGACCTTCCAGAACTGGTTGCAGGCATTTGCGATTTTGGCTAGTATTGTAGGAGAAAGGGCTCCTGAGAATTGTTCAGCGGTAAATGGGGACAGGGTACACAAGAATTTGCGGTCGGCGTTGCAGAATCCAGGGGTGGTGACTGCAAAATTACAGAAAGAGGTGGCCTTGGGGCGCATGGCAGGGCCTTTTCGGGAATTGCCTTTGAAGAACTTGGTGATTTCTCCTTTGGGTGTAGTACCCAAGAAGGAACCGGGTCAGTTTCGGATGATCCATCATTTGTCCTATCCAAAAGGGGAATCAGTGAATGATGGCATTGCGCCTGAACTTTGCAGGGTGATTTATACCTCTTTTGATGTGGCGGTTGACCTGGTTAGGAAGGCTGGGAAGGGGTGCTTGATGGCTAAGGCCGACGTTGAGTCGGCCTTCCGGTTGCTGCCGGTGCATCCTGATAGTTTTTGTTTGCTGGGTTGTTGTTGGGAGGGCGTTTTTTATGTGGATAAATGTTTACCTATGGGCTGCTCAATTTCTTGTTCCTTGTTTGAGATGTTTAGCTCCTTTTTGGAATGGGTGGTTAAGGAGGTTTCCGGGGTTAGGTCCATCATTCATTACCTAGATGATTTTTTGTGTGTTGGTCCTAGTGGGTCCCTGGTTTGTGCTAATTTGTTGGGCACTTTGGAGCATGTGGCGGGGCAATTTGGGGTCCCCTTGGCTGGGGATAAAACGGTAGGCCCCAGGACGGAGCTGTCTTTTTTGGGGATAATGTTGGACTCGGTGCGCATGGAATGTAGGTTGCCTAAAGACAAATTGGAAGCTCTTAGAGGAGAGGTTAGGAGGGCTTGTTGTTTGGAGAAGATACGGTTAGTAGATTTGCAGTCATTATTGGGGAAATTGAATTTTGCTTGTCGGATCATGCCCATGGGTAGGATATTTGGCCGCAGATTGGCAGCTGCAACGGCTGGGATCAAGCGGCCGGATCATTTTGTTCGTTTGACTAAGGTGCTGCGGAAGGATCTTGGAGTATGGAGACAATTTTTGGATCAGTACAATGGGAGGTCGCTATGGATGGAGGCCCCTGTTGATAACGAATTTTTGGAGCTTTGGACGGATGCAGCCGGAAGCTCGGGTTTTGGGGCTTATTTTGCTGGACATTGGTGTGCGGAGGCTTGGCCTGATGACTGGCGAAGGATGGGGTTGTGTAAGAATTTGGTTTTGTTGGAACTGTTTCCATTGGTGGTAGCACTGACTTTGTGGGGTTCATTGTTGCAAAATCGGAAGGTAAGATTACACTGTGACAACCTGGGGGTAGTGGAGGTGATTAACAATAATTCTGCGTCTTCCCCTCAGGTCATTTGTCTGTTACAGCATTTGGTGCTGGTGTGCTTGCGGCTAAATGTGTTTTTGCGGGCGGTGCATGTTCCTGGGTGCGAGAACGTAATTGCGGATTCTCTTTCTCGTTTCCAGTGGGACCGTTTCCGGGAATTGGCTCCAGGGGCGGATGTGCAGGGGACCCCTTGTCCAGAGGGGTTATGGTCGGTAATTTGGGGGCATTAGCGGAGCTCCTCAAGGATTCGGTCTCTGTTGGGACTTGGAGGGCGTATGCTACCATCTGGCGTGAATGGTGGGTTTTTCTGGAAGGTGAGCAAGGGCAGGGGCATGCGACTACTGGGGAGGAGTTGGTATTGTTGTTTTTGTTGGGGAATTTTCAGAGAGGAGTTTCTGGTGGCGTCATGGGTAAGAAATTGGCGGCTTTGGCTTTTTTGTTCAAGGTCCTGGGTCAGGTGGACAGTACAAAATGTTTTTTAGTTCGTCAGGCGATGAAGGGCTATAGGAAGGGGAGGGGCCGTGTGGACCAGAGGCGGCCTGTGTCGTTTGAGTTGTTGGAAGGGATATGCAGGAATGTGGGTCAGGTATGTTTTTATGAGTTTGAAGCGGTTCTTTTTCGAGCTGTTTTCCTTGTTACCTTTTTTGCGGCTTTAAGGGTGGGGGAGGTGGTATCCCCCAGCAAAAGAAAGGCGGGGGGCCTGGGCCTGGGTGATGTGAGGATATTGGGTGGTGAGTTGTGGGTATGGATTCGTAGGTCAAAGACAGATCAAGGGGGTAAAGGGGCCCGGCTTGTCTTGAGAAGGTTGGAGGATGTGGATTTATGTCCAGTAAAGGCCTTGGGTGAATATGTGGCGTGTCGGCCTCAGGGTGAGGGGCCTTTGTTTATTCATGAGGATGGGTCCTTTGTGACCCGTTTTCAATTTGTATCGATATTTCGGCGTTGTGTGGAATTGACTGGTAGAAGGCCGGGTGAATATGCCGCTCATTCGTTCAGGATTGGGGCAGCCACGGAGGCGGCGAGGTGGGGTCTGGGCCCAGAGGTTATAAAAAGGATTGGTCGATGGGAGTCCCATCGTTTCCGTTTATATGTGCGGCCGCATTTACTGTAAGCAATCCTATTTTGAAAATTGGTGGGGGGTAGTAGGTATGTGTTTATGTTTCTGTTCGGAGGTGGACTCCTTTGGGGGCAGTAGAAAATGTGTTATGTTTTCTTTATTACGGGGTGTTTTGGGGGTGGTTAATGGTCACAGCAGAGGAAGGCTTCTAATGCTGTGCCCTGGTCATGTTGCATGTCTGATCTGTGTTCCAGCTGTAGAGTCATAAAGCTTTTCTCAGGTCTGCTGGAGTATTTTTACGACAAAGGATTCCGCAGATCCCAGGGAAGCTCTATTGATCTTCTATAATGGACATTAAATCCTGCAGCCTGGGACTGATCGTTCCTGATGAAGAAAAGACTGTGACTATGGCTGCTTGTAGGGCAATCTATGTGTAAGTAATCTTTCTCTACACAGAAATCATAATGTTCTATAACATGAGCATTCACATTATATATATATATATATTTATATTTTATTAATAATGGATCAAAACCATATAAAAAATCTATTCCCTGCTAAATACTGACATTCGCATCTATACCTGTGCAACAGAGACCTTGTCATACTTTATACATGCTTTTATATGTTGAATAGCTTATATATATACATTGCATTCATTAAGTGTGTGTGTGTGTGTAATATTATTAGTAATGGATTGTTAGTACATTTACTGTTACTATTTGCTAAATTCACTTTATGCTAGTTTAGCAGAGCCCTTTTCATCCTCTACATACGTTTCCTATTTTCTTATATTGTTTTACTTGATTTATTTTTACTATATCAATATATTTAGATTTTGATACATTGACATATATTGATACAAAGACATTTTCTATCCACTCTTTGCTTAACAGAGATGTTTGCATCCATTGCCATTCTCTAAACATGCTTTTATAAATCTTTATCTTTATATATGATAATATATAAAACTCTGTTGAATATGTACTACACATGTTTTTTTTAATATTTGGGTAGTAATATCGGTTATATAGAAACCTTCATATTCTTTATACCCTTCTGCATATATAACTCAAAATTCACCACAAAACAAAAAAAAAAAAAAAAAAAAACACCTCCAACTTCCAAAGTTCCTATTATTTTTAAATTATGAAAGTATATATTCACAGCCCATAGGCAAATAATACTTCCCATATCTACTGAAATTTAGCCATACTATCATTGCTTATTGCCCTCATTTTCTCATTTACGAAAAACCACATCATTTTTTGTTTGACATGTTCTACGTTGGGTTTAGATGATTTCCAGGCCTTTGCCAATACCATCTTTTCTGATATAAATAAGTATGTCACCAGACTGAATTGCTTCTTAGCGAGATTTACTGGTTGGAGTTTCAATAACGCTTCTTCTGGACTTTTTACAAACACTTTACCCGTCAGAGTATATGCTATCTGATATACCAGTACTTGCCAATCTTAGGGCACTCCCACCATATATGATATAACGTGCCTTTCCCACTACACCCTCTGAAACACAACATTTTTGCCATTCACTCTGGCACCATATATCAGCGCATCATCAATTTATAGTTGGCTTCTAATGCTTGTGTGTTTATGCTACAATGCGCTGCTGTGTTCCATATTTTTCCCACTTTTCTTGCTCCAAAGCTCCTCCTAGATCTTCCTCCCAGCAGGCTATATATGTGGGTTTATTTTCCATATACACTGTTACTAACGTATCATATAATGTCGATATGGATCCTTTAATCATCCCGCTACCCATGCATTTCTTTTCAAACACACTTAAAGTTCTCAGGTTATCCCACTATCTAGTTCTTGATTGTACGAAATTCCTAATCTGTAGGTATCTAAATATTTCCCCACTAGGCATCCCATATTTATTCAGCAATATTCCAAAAGAGGTAATACCAGTCCTATCCAGGAAATGATAGATTCTATACACACCCTTTTCTCTCCATATATTAAACCTTCCTGGATTCACAAAGCCTGGTATAAACAAAGGATTACCTACTATTGTTGCTACCGGTGTATATGGTGTCATTAATCTATAACGCTTTCTGATTTGATCCCAGATCTGCATTGAATGGCTAAATATAGGGTTATAAATAGTACCACGTTTAGATGGTGTAACCCATTACACATTTTCAAATGATATTTGCAATAATTCCCCTTCCTCCAACAGAACCCAAAGAGGTTTCTCTTTCTGCTCGTAGTATCCTAACAAAGGGGATATCTGGGCAGCTACATAATATAAATATAGCTCACTGTTGGGCTTGTGAAACAAGTGGACTTTTAATCAAGTGGAGTTGGAAAAAACAGGAGGCTGATATTGTGCATATTGTGAATTTGGGAGTGGTGTTTGCTTGACTGTCAGTTTTGTTTTAATGACAATATATATGGAAGATGGAGGATCCTTGAAAATCAGTTTAGGGAACTAGGTTTCAAGTTGAAGAAAAGGACCTCTAAGGCTATGTTCTCTGGAATATTGCCTGTGCCATGCGCAACACAGGAAAGGCAGAGGGAGCTTAGGCAGATAAACGCATGGCTTAAGTCCTGGTGTAGAAGGGAAGGGTTTGGGTTCATAGAGCACTGGGCTGACTTTTCATTGGAGTACAACCTGTATGCCAGAGATGGTTTGCACCTAAATGAAAGGGGGTCTGCTGTGCTAGGGGAAAGATTTAGGGGAATGGTGGAGGGGTATTTAAACTAGGACAGAGGGGGGTGGGACAGGTAAATAAGGTGGCAGAAAGGTTAGTCAGGGGTCAGACACTAGTGGAGGGTGGATTGGGGATAGTTGGGGGGAGGATTATGGATAATTGTAAGGAGCTTCTCATTTTACAAACAAACATTGGATTGTGCAGTACTAGTTGTACTGAAAAACAAAATGATTTGGCAAACAATGATGGTAAAAGCAGCAATGGTTTAAAGAGCCTGTTCACCAATGCTAGAAGTCGAGCAAACAAGATAGGGGAGTTGGAAACCTTATTGGGTGAGGAGAATTATGACTTAGTAGGTATTGCTGAATCTTGGCTTTCTTTGCATGACTGGGCTGTCAATTTTCCTGGGTATACTCTCTTTCGTAAAGACTGAGTCAAACAAAAGGGTGGTGGTGTCTGTCTGTATGTGAGAAGTGATCTAAAAGTGAATGTGAAAGAAGAAATTGCGGAGGGAACAAGCAATGAGGTTGAGGCATTAGGGGTGGAGTTGAATGTGGGGTTGAATAACACACAATTAATGATTGGAGTCTGCTATAGGCCCCCCAGTGCTAAGGAAGAAATAGAAAATCAACTACTAGCACAGATAGAAAAAGCAGCAAAAAGTGGAAGTGTTTTTAAATAAATATAATTATCATACCCGGGAGTTAATCCTAAGAATTACAGGCCCACAATATAAACAAAAATTTCTATGCAAAAAAATTAGGATCACTTTTTGCATCAAAAAACTGACAGAATTAGAACACTAGGGGGGTTAAAGGATGTTGCTAGGTTGGTAACTGGGGAAAAGACAGATTTACTAAACACTTTTTTTTAGCTCTCTGTACACAAAGTAAAATGGCAGAGCTCAAGTCCAAATTCATAATAGCAATGTCACTGCCTTAAATGTGTCACAATGGCTCAGAATTGATATGATTCAGAAACAGCTGGGAAAAAATAAGGTTGACAAAGTACCAGGACCTGATGGATTACATCCACATGTCCTCAAAGAGCTGAGCTCAGTTATTTCAAAGTCATTTTTTCTAATTTTTAGAGACTCTTTAGTCACTGGCAAGGTACCGATGGATTGGCGTACGGCCAATGTGGTTGCTATCTTCAAAAAGGGAGTAAAGTCATTACCAGTAACTACAGACCCATTAGTTTAATGTCCATAGTTGGAAAGGTCTTGGAGAGTTTGATAAAGAGTCACATAGAGGAGTTTCTGCTAGAAAATAATATTATAAGTAATAGTCAGCATGGCTTCAAGAAAGACAGAAGTTGTCAAACAAATTTACTCTCTTTTTATGAGGAAGTAAGTAAACAGGTAGACAGTGAAGTGGCAGTTGATATAGTGTACTTGGACTTTGCTAAAGCATTTGACACTGTACCCCACAGACGGTTAAGATGCAAGTTAGGGTCGATAGGTTTAGAAAAGTCAATCTGTAAATGGATAGAGAACTGGATTAAAGATCGCATCCAGGAAGTTGTAGATAATGATTCATACTCCGAATGGTCTAAGGTTATTAGTGGTGTACCCCAGGGTTCAGTGTTGGGACCTTTACTTAATATCTTCATAAATGATATAGAGTCTGGGATTAAAAGTACCATTTCTGTGCTTGCAGATGACACCAAACTATGTAATGGAATTATGTCCATACACGATGTCTATAATCTACAAGCAGACCTGGATGTACTGTTTGATTGGGCAGCCAAGTGGCAAATGACATTTATTATAGATAAATGTAAAGGTATGCACTTGGGGGCTAACAACATGCATGCTTCATGCTGTCTAGGGGGAATACATTTGGGGGAGTCAGAAATGACCTGGGGGTTCTGGTAGATCATAGACTTAATAACAGCATGCAATGCCAAGCTGCAATATCTAAAGCTAGCAAAGTACTTTCTTGTATTAAAAGAAGAATAGACTGCAGAGATGGAGACATAATCCTGCCCCTGTACAAAGCATTGGTCAGACCACATCTGGAATATGCAGTCCAGTTTTGGGCACCAATTCACAAAAAGGACATTGTGGAATTGGGGAGAGTGCAGAGAAGGGCAACTAAATTAATGAAAGGAATGGAGGAGCTCAGCTATGAGGAGAGATTAGCTGAACTGAATATATTCTCCCTTGAGAAGAGACGTTTAAGGGGGGATATGATCACCCTATATAAATATATAAACGGTCCATATAGAGAACTCTCTTCCCCATTATTCACTTGGAGATCATTACAAAGAACAAGAGGGCACTCTTTGTGTCTGTAAGGAAAAGAAGTTTAAGCTCCGGATAAGAAAGGGATTCTTCACTATAAGGTCTGTGAAAATGTGGAATCAGCTCCCTCAGGAAGTAGTTTCAGCAACTACTATAGATTGCTTTAAGAAAAGGCTGGATATTTTTCTAGAAGCACAGAATATAACTGGGTATTAAGGCTTTAAAGTAAAAATAACAGTGACTGTTGATCCAGGGAACATCCGATTGCCTCATGGAATCAGGAAGAAATTTTTTTCCCCAATGAAGCAAGGTTTTATATTTGGGATATGTTTATACCTCCGCTAATATCTTGATAGTTTTTAATAGCCTGTGCTAGTGGCTCTATTGCTAGAGCAAAGAGTAATGGTGAGAGAGGGCAACTTTGCCTAGTGCCCCTCTCAATTAAGAAATACGGGGACCGAAAACCCAAATACTGTCTAACTGCTTTCGGCTCCGCATATAATGCCGAAACCCAAGAACAGAAATGTGGGCCAAATCGCCAATATTTCAGCAAGTACATTAAATAAAGCCATAATACTGAGTCAAATGCTTTTCTTATATCTAGACACAAAAAAACTGCTGTTTATTTTTTTGCACATAATGCGTCAGATGCAACATCCTGCGAATATTATACCCTGCCTGCCTCCCTGGGATAAACCCTGTCCGATCCTGATAAACTAGACACTCTATTCCCCGGCTCAATCGCGAGGCCAGCACTGTTGCCAGCAGCTTGGCATCAATGTTGAGCAGGGAAATAGATCTATAAATTTGACCACACTGTTACATCAGTATCTAGTTTCGGCAACATACACACTGCAGCCCCCAGCATACTTGAATCCAAGCCTTCACCCTCCAAATATGGAGTCAGTTCTTCCACTCATTTCTTATAATACCCGGCTGTGAAACCATCTGGTCGGGGTTTTTTTGCCCATTTTCAGTTGTTTTATAGCTTGCTTTACCTCCTTAGGCGTAATTATCGTCTCAAGGTCCTCTTTCAATAAGGTTGGTAACTCAGGTAAAGTTAAATTAGAGAAAAACTGTTCCCTCCTCTGACGTTACTGTTGTTTGATAAAGAGATCTCAACCTTTCATAAAATTACTTTACTATATTTTCTGGGTTGCTAGTTAAACCTAATTGCTCTATTCGCAAACTATATAGTGCAAATTGCTTTCCTGAATACTTAGGTCTGTTTGCCAATAGGGTGTGCGTTTTTTTTTCCATATATATAATACTTATTTTTAGTCCATCTAATCTTTTTCCGTTATTACTGTAGCGCAAAGATTTAATTGTGACAACTGATTCTAATCGTCTTCCCAATTTTCGACTTGGCTTATCTTGATACTGTGCACGTATTAATTTATATTCCTGTTCCAACTGTGTAAGTTGCTCTAGTCATCTTTTTGTAAGGCGAGATGCACTCTGTATCAGTAGTCCCCTAACAACTGTCTTATGGGCTGCCCACACCACAGCTTCTGAGACGCCTGAGTTTATATTTATCTTAAAGTATTCTATTAGTGCCTCTCTTATCTGTTGCTTCACCTGTTTATCACTGAGTAGAGAGCTTCATTAAGTATCCATTTAAAACTAGTGGATTTATGGTATATAGACGTGAACCTCACCTGCACTGCGTCATGATCAGACCATGGTATTCCCACTATATCACTAGATTCTACCAGTGGGAGACTGTCATTCATTCCAAAAAATTGATCTATGCGCGTCAGAGTTTTATGTGCATAGGAATAGTATGTATATTCTCGCCCATCTAAATGTTTTCCCTCCATACATCAATAAATCTTTCTGCACTTAATAATTCCCTCGCTCATGTAGTTGATGTATCTTTATACTGATTTAATAAATACACTGTGCACTTTTTGTCTAAACCAGGTATCAATGGAGTATTAGAGTCTCCACACATAATAAGCAAGCCTTGCGTGTGTACTTTGATCAACTGAAGTACATGAGCAAAAAATGGTACCTGGTTCTCATTGGGCGCATAATAATTTATTATCGTTACCTTAATGTCGTCCAACCTACTCACTAAAATAAGGTATCTTCCCTCATGATCTACTAGTTGTTGGTCCAAAACAAATGAAATCTCTTCTAAAACCCCTCGCCTTTTATGCTTGGTATTAGGATATATATCCCAGGGTATGAAGCATGGAAATATTTGGGGTACGTTAGAGAAGGGAAGTGCGTCTCTTGCAGGCATATTATATCTATCCTCTGAGTATTAAAATATCAGAAGGCCCTCGTGCGTTTCAGTGGGGAATTTAAACCCTGTACATTTAGAGATAAAATAGACACTCAATAGTCATTTCAAGATCAAATAGGTGACATCGCTTCATTGCCTCATAATAAATATCCTATTCCCTTTCTGTAACTTTGTATTCAAAAGTTTTCCAGTATTCAAAAAATATAAACCACATAAAAAGAAAAAAAAACATACAAAAAATTCCCCTTTCGTATGAAGAGGAGAAACAAAAACAAATCCTCCCCCTCCTAAGAACGGGCACAAATTCACATACAACACAACCCTTCCTATTTTACTAATTATTAACATTTACTCCAATATAGGTCCAAGGTATTGTCTTTTGGTAAGGCAAAGTTTGCCCACCTAATCTATCTCCAGGCATTCTTCCCCCTTTAGATTTAATTCTAGGGTTCGTGCTCGAGATAAATGAGGCGTGCAGTGACAACTACACCAGGAGTGGGGCCCTTATTACTTTACCATATATCTTTATTTTATACCTTTTCACATTTTTTTTTTTTACCGTGGACCCATTAATGCTTTACCTCTTCACTTTTCTCCTTTCTCTCAGCTAATTAATCTATTTCCCAAGTTTTATAAAAATACATATAAAATTAATGTCAAAGTACACTTTTCATAACTATAGTTCTAGTGCTTATGACTCCATTGGTGAAGTGCCCTTAAGGCAATACTTTTTCAAGCTTTGTTGTATTATTCTTGCTGGAGACATTGACGCTTTCTGGTTTTTATCTACATCTTCCTTTTGCCCAGGTAATGGTGAACCCAAATTTTTAAAGCATATTATTGCTTTGGCTGCTGTAGTGATAAATCGGGTTCTCCCATTTTCTATAAATATTAATTTAAATGGGTGTCCCCAGCGGTATTTAATTTGTCTTTCCTGTAGAATTTGCAAGTAGGGTTTCATTTCCCTCCTCCTTTCTATAGTCCCTTGTGCAAGGTTGGCAAATATTTGATAGTTATGTCCCTGGAAAGAAATAGTCCCTTCAGTACGAGCTGTTCGCTGAATCAGTTCTTTTGTTTGAAAATAATGGAATTTTACAAGCACATCTCTTGGTGGCCCCTCTATTTTAGGTCTAGTAGGTATGTTGTGAATTCGATCCAATTCCAGTCTTTCTATAGAAATTTCAGGACATATTTCCTGAAATAGGGCTACAATCACTGAAGTAACCGAGTCATGGAGGTATACCACATATACACAAATTAGATCTCCTGGACCTATTTTCTAGGTCCTCTACTTTATAATTCAATGTTTTTATTTCATTTTTATAATGATCTATCTCCTCTTCATGACCTTCTAAAACTGTTGTAGCATCCTCCATCCTTTCTTCCAATTATACTGTGCGGTTACCTATCTCCTGTAGCTCCTTTGTGAAATGATCTGTTATTTTCTTTGCTGTTGTATCTAAAGATATCTGTAACATTTCTTGGAAATTTTGTAAAAGGCTTTCTGAATCACAAGGTTATACTTGCCTTTTTACTGAGGTGGATTCTCTTGCTGCTAACTCCTACCTCCTCCTTGTCCTTGTTCCTGGCTTCTTAGTGAATTCAGCAACGCCATCTTTGACATCTCATGTGCTGCAGACTCTCTTGCTGCTCTCTTTGTATCCTTCTTAGCTTTACCTCGGACTGGCATTCCCTCTCATGGACTCGCAGGGATCAGCGTCCAACCATTTCCTTCAAACTCCGTCCTCTAATCTGCTGCCCGGCTTTCCCGCCTCACGCTTGCTGTATATCCTCCTCTGGGCTCTGGGGCTTGCAGGCTCACTGTAGATTTTACCGTCCCCCCGCCTCCACCAGATGCTCTGGGCCTGATTTATTAAAGCTCTCCAAGGATGGAGAGAATACACTTTCACCAGTGAAGCTAGATGATCAAGCAAACCTACAAACCTTTGGAAGGGATTTTATAGCCTTTGCTATTTTCTCTATTTCTATGGGGGCATTTAAGTGTTCCTGTTGAAATGCTGATAATGCCGGTAGTTTCACTTTCTGAAGGAAAACTTCTAACATCTCTGGGGAATGTGCAGAGTAGATTTGTGTGTAGTAATTTTCTATTACCGGTATGTTAAGGATTTCCGCTTGGGTAAAACATTTAGTACCTGTATTGCCAAAAGAGAGCCAGTTTTATTTCCCCACCTATAAAATGTATATTTTGTGTCGGGCCTTAAGTAAGTCTTTGATGTGTAAGTGATTATCCAGAATCATGGCTGCCTGTAACCAGGCACATCTGGTATTGTCTTTAGGATTGTTCATGTGTTCTCGATATACAGCGGCAACATTGCAAATCGCATAATTTCCTCTCCACTGTTCACTGACCCCTCACATAGGAAGAAATCTGTTCACGCATAACAGCTTTACCTGTTTCCCAAAGCAAGACTGAAGTGTCCCAATGCTGTAGACTATCATCTTGGAAATTAGTCCAAGATGTGAATAAAAAGGATTGAAAATCTAGTGAAGAGCCTAGGTAGGTTGAAAAGTGCAACGCAGGAATCAGGCGCAACATTAAAATCACCCCCAATAACTAAATTTGGGTAATCTCCTGATAGAAGTAATTCTGCAATCTGTGCAGAAAATTTGGTGTTGGGCCCATTAGGGCATAAAAGTTAGGAAAAGAGTAGGTGGTGCCTTGTATGTTCACTTTAGCTAAAATGTAGCATGAGTTTCGGTCTACCTGTGTATCTAGTAATTTTTATGTTAGAGCTCTGCGGAAGACTATGACTACTCCTCTTCTTTTTGATATAGGACGATGCAATAACCTCACCTACCCAAGACCCTGGAAGACTGAGATTGTCTCTCTTCTTCAAGTGCGTTTCTTGCAAAAAAGTAATATCTGGGTAAAGGGAGTGGCGCTGTTTATTAGAATAATTAAGACCGCCCACATTTCAAGATACCAAATTGAGCTCTCACTTCGGGATCGGGAGTCAGATGATATGTTAGGATCGGTCATCTCATATCTCTAAAGGGCACAGCAGTACCCATGTTAGAGGACTAAGAGGAATGTGTTTGATGGGGGGGTTGTCCCAGGCTGACCTACCCGTCCAGACAATTAGGAAATTGTGAAACTTGTGGTTATACTGTAAAGAAACCCTGCGTGTTACCATAGAAAACACAACCGTCAAAGTGTATGTAATAGATTTTCAGAACATAATACACTGTTAACCATTTTTTGTTTTTTTTGTAAACTTTCTTTCCCTGTATTAGGGAAGGCACTGTACTTAAGAAATCCTGAACCAAACCTGAGATTTTTTGGCCCGTGATGTCTCTGAGCCAACAAGCATACCAGAAAAATAATACCAACATTACCAAAGTAACCAAACATTTAAATATTGGATATTGATCCAATTTTAAAGGTAATTTACCCTGAGTATATATAGCAATATTAGCATTGGAAAAGAAGTAAACAAACAGCCGAATCAAGGCTATAAAACCGCCCCCTTGTGGAACAAAGTGCAAAAACATTTCTACTTGTAATAAAGGATATATCGCACTCCATCCTCAGGAGTAGATATGGCAGTGACAGTCACGGTCCTGGTGCAGCATCCACTGTGGGTGGAGATAGCAGTTCTTGCAGGCGGGCTGAATCTGGATTTTCCTGGATCAGAGTGGTACCGTTGATTTTGACTCCCAGTTTTGCCAGGTATAACAATGCAAATTGAATCTTCTTGTCAATGAGGAATATACATGCAGGCAAAAAGGCTCTTCTTTGCTGGGTGACTGCAACTGAGAAGTTTTATAATATAATAAGAATATAATATATAATAAGAATATGAGTATTCTGTGGCCATCAACCTGTAAGGATCCCGATTACTTATAATTAGAAAGAATAAGTTTTTTATCCAAAAAATGGAAAAATGTTGCAATCACTGAGTGTGGCCTGGAGTTGGTTGTGTTTTTCTCCAATATGATGCACTCGTTCTACTATTCGTATTAGGAGTGGGTCCAAGTGGAGAGCCCGCATAAGATCTACCGTTATAAATCGTAGTAGATCTGGCTATTTGAGATTTTCCGGGATCCCCAGAAAGCAGAGGGTAGAGCTTCGATTACATTTCCCCAGGTCTTTGTGCTTTTCTGTAGGGGATGATAGTTGGGTTGTTTGTAGAGAAATGATAGATTGATGTGCTAGTAGTTGGTCTTACAGATCACTGAGTCAATAGAAGATTGTGGCGTATCAGATTTTTTTGTAGCAGAAGATTTGAAACTTCTTGAGCCGTGGAAGTAGAGGGGAGTTGGGATCCCAGTAATGCCTGATCTGTAGCAGACATATCCATGGATAGGAGAAATGGATCATGGCCTGATAGTAAGTGGGAGGGCGAGTTAGAAGCAGCATTGTGATCAGGGGAGCACCCTTGGATTTATGTGGTTTGCCAAGGGTGTTAGGAGTAGAGCGCGTAATATAGTTTGTACATTTCTTAAGGAATTGCTTTATATTGAAATGAGGGTACCCAATAACTCTTGGTACAAAACAAACAAATGTTCCCTAGTAAATGGCCCAAAAAAAAAAAAATCCATCAGAAGGAACAGGTGTGTAAAACACAGTTAATGTGGCTGATGCGTGGAGGGCTTTAAGCTGATCTCACTACACTTCTCCCTGTACTGTCTTTGGTGGTAAGTATGTTATCCTGGCTGTTATATTGATATTCACTAATCCTCCCAGGACAGTAGATGAAACCTATATATATGAACAGTACAGGGTTTGGATCCAGTAGACCAGGGAATATTCTCAAGCAAAGGTAGTATAGACAAACTGATTGGGATCCAGCAGAATAAAGTAGTAGAGGTAGATATAACAGTGCTGGGACTGGGTGATGAGCCAGAGGAATCAAGCAGGGAAGCAGGGAGCAATCTCACTCACCAAAGATGTATCCTTTCTGTGCTGTAGTGCAGGATTGCAGAAAACCCAGGTGGTAGGGGATGGTGAGGCTTGTTTTGAAGCCAGCTGTGTCCAGGAGACGTGTGTAGCTGTGCGTTTAAGTGCTCTGGCCATGCGGCCAAGATGGCCGCAACAGACTGTTGCCGAAAAGTGAGCACTGACTCAGGGTAGGTGAATTGTTAGTGCGCACCACCGATGATGCGTTCCTCCTCCATGGAGGGAGAGAAGACGCCGGCTGTGAACAGGCTTCTGAGAGTCCCAGGGAAAAAGCTATACCGGCCGAGTCTGTAACGGTATCAACCCTTGGAGACGTCCTTCCCCCTAGTCCAGGTGGCCCTGTAGAGTTACTCCAGCGACTCCCCAAGCTGAATTGTGATTCCCCGTAGTTGGGCAGCTCTTACAAGAGCTAGTAGTAATATAACGGTTCCCTACAACATGAGACACAGCTGCGAGTTGAGGGTGAAAAAGAAAGAAGAACACTTTATTGATGACACACTTGGTATTATATACAAGTCCCTATGAAAGGGGACCTCCCCTCTGGACCTGATGGAGAACTAGGCGATAGACACACCGACCAATGGAAATAACCACACAATCCGGGACACTCCCACCCAATGTCTCCCCTCTGTCTGTCCACCGTATATAACCGTATATAACCCAATCATCTCAACAGACAAACAGAGGGCCATTGTTACATGGCTCCCTCTTAGTGGAACATACTGGCAGACCCGGTTTGACCCTTTTTCAGGGCACCCTGAGGCTGTCCAGGTGGAGATCAGTCTGCCAGGATAATCCATCCGCGTTGCCATTCTGTTTCCTGGGCCGGTACTGGATGGTAAAGTTGTAGGGTTGGAGTGCCAGACTCCATCTCAGTAGCCGGCCATTGTCCCCTGCAACACGGTTTAGCCACACAAGCGGATTATGGTCTGTAACAAGAGTGAACTCTTGTCCGTATAAATATGGAGTCAATTTCTTTAGGGCCCACACCAGGGCTAAGCACTCCTTCTCCACCGCCCCATAGCTGACCTCTTGGGGAAGAAGCTTTCTACTAATGTAGGCAACAGGGTGCTCTCTTCCATCTTCTCCCACCTGGCTCAAAACTGGCCCCAGTCCGAACATTGAAGCGTTTGTATGAACAATAAAGCGTTTGTTAGGGACCGGGGCAGCCAAGAAGGGAGCATGAACTAATGCCGTCTTAAGGGCTTGGAACGCAGTTTCACAGTCAGGAGACCACCGGACCTGTCGAGGTAAATTTTTCTTGGCCAGATCAGTCAGGGGTTTGGCGATGGCGCTATAGTCTGGCACAAAGCGTCGGTAGTACCCGGCTGTGCCCAGGAAGGCCAGAACTTGGGTCTTGGTGCAAGGTGTGGGCCAGTTAGCGACTGTTTCCCACACCCAACCAGGTGTCCCAGGCACTGGACCTCTGCCATCCCAAAATGGCATTTGTCTGGTTTCAGAGTCAGGCCAGTGGCCCGAATCTGATCCAGCACCGTTCCTATGTGAGCTAAATGTTCCTTCCAGGACTCACTATAGATCACTATGTCATCCAGGTGCGCACAAGCGAAATCCTGGAAGCCATCAAGGAGTCTATCCACCAAGCGCTGGAAAAACGGCATGACCCTAAACTGGTACAAGCCAAACGGGGTGACAAAGTCCGACTTGGGGATCCCCTTCTCGGCTAGGGGAATTTGCCAGTAACCCTTACAGAGATCAATGGTGGTTGGGTAATGTCCCCTGGCTATGCGATCCAAAAACTCTTCTACTCGGGGGATAGGGTAGGCATCAGTCACCGTCCTGACATTTAACTTGCGGTAGTCCACGCAGAATCTGGTGGTACCATCTTTCTTGGGCACTAAGACAACCGGGGATGCCCAGGGGCTCTCTGAAGGTTCAATTACCCCCAACCTCAGCATCTCCTGAATTTCCTTCTGCATCCCCTCTCGGACTGCTTCCGGGATTCGGAAAGGGGCCTGTCTGAGTGGGGCTTGTCCAGGGGTTTCTACTCTGCGAGTCGCAAAAGTGGTGTACCCAGGCTCTTGGGAAAAAGTAAGGCTCTTAGCCTCTAATAGGGTGTGCAACTGTTCCCTCTCAGTGGGAGTGAGTTTGTCCCCTAATTGAACCTGGCTAAGGAGATCGGCAGGTGACCCCTTCTCTAAGAGGTCTGGTAGGGGTAGGCTGTCAGGGTCCTCCGTGGCAGGCCTACATACAGCGGACACATTCTCCGGTCTCTCTAAGTATTCTTTCAACATATTAATATGAAAGGCTCTTTTTAACCTCTCATCCTTACAACTGGCCATGACATAAGTAGTATCGCACAGCTTCTCTATCACCTTATAGGGTCCCTGCCAGGAAGCCTGCAGTTTATCCTGCTTCCCGGGCTTCAATACTAAGACTTTTTGTCCTATAAAGAAATTACGCTGTCGGGCACCCCTGTCGTACCATACTCTGTCGCCCCTGGGCCGCCTGGTGATTGTCTTTGACTGCCCGGGCCAGCTGCCCAATGCAGTCCCGAAGCTCCAGGACATATGATACGATTGGGGTCCCTTCATTCTCCGTTTCCCCCTCCCAATGCTCCCTGATGAGATCAAGCGGTACCTTTCTCCCATACAGAAGCTCGAAGGGGGAAAACCCAGTGAATTCCTGCGGTACCTCCCTATAGGCAAATAGGAGGTGTGGTAGGAATCGCTCCCAGTCTCTGTATTCGCTGGTGAAAGTCTTGAGCATTTGCTTCAAGGTTCCATTGAAGCGCTCACAGAGACCGTTAGTCTGGGGATGGTATGGTGAACTAAGTAGCGATTTAATACGGCAGACCTTCCACAGCTGCTGTGTCAGTTCTGCAGTAAATTGTGCGCCTCTGTCCGAGAGGATTTCCTTGGGAAACCCAACTTGGGAGAAAATCTGTACCAGGGCGGTAGCTACAGTGTTTGCCTGTATATTTGACAGAGCAACTGCCTCAGGATAGTGGGTAGCATAGTCCACCACGGTAAGTATGTACTTCTTACCGGATGGACTAGGGTTGGCGAGGGGTCCCACGAGGTCAATGGCTACCCTGCTGAAGGGTTCTTCAATAATGGGCAGGGGTACCAAGTGAGCCTTGGGGTGATCCCCTCATTTCCCCACTCGCTGGCACACATGGCAGGTTCGGCAGTAAGTCTGTACATCTGCGTGCACCCCAGGCCAAAAGAAGGTCTGGGTTACCCGGTGTAATGTACGGGTTACTCCTAAGTGTCCAGCCAAGGGAATATCATGCCAGATTCTAAGGATTTCCCTTCGATACTTGCTGAGATCTACTAACTGGCGCTTTTGGTAGGGGTTCGGTCCTGCCTGTTCAGTGACCCGGTATAACTTATTAGCATCCCACACAAAAACTTCGCTGTCCAACCCCCAGCCCCAATTCCTGCCCTTTCCCTTATATTTTTGAAGGTACGGATCCGCCTTAGTCTCCCTCCCAAACTCCTCAGGTGTGTCCCAAGCTATCGAGGTCTAGGTATTAGTCACAGTCAGGGAAGGTCTCACCTGGGTCTCCCGAGCTGGGGAACTGGTCTGTTCGGTTCTCGCTTGGGCCCTGGTCGTCACGGGGTGTGCAGCTGCGGTAGAGGTGGGGGCGTAGGCGGACGTGAGAGGGCCCAGCAGGACCTCTGCAGGTAAGTTATCTATTATGCCGACTTTTACTACACCGGATACGGCTCCCCAGTCTAGGTGGACGCGGGCGGTAGGCAGGCGAAATACGGCTCCCCCAGCCACTCGAACAGATATGGTTTGGCCCGTACGCTTATGGACTGGAATCAGGTGCCCCTGTACCAGTGTAATGGTAGCTCAAGTGTCCCGTAATCCTTGGGCAACCTGTCCATCGAGGTTGACCTCTTGTCGGTGCTGCTGTCTATTATCCCCGGAATCAGCCTGGATAGGATTGACCTCGTACAATACCCCCAGATATTCCTCAGGGTGAGTGTCCATGTCCACGCAGTGGACAGCCGGGTTATGGGATGCAGCAGGGGTTGACCAAGTGGGTGAGTTGTTCCAGGAAGGTCGGGGGGGGCTGAAAGGGCAATTGGCCACTAGGTGTCCTGGTTCGTGGCATCGGTGACATTTCACCTTAGAATACTCTGACCGATTCCTGGAAGGACCAGCAACCCGAGGGGGCCCGGGTGGAATAGGGGCCCTGAACCCTGGTCGTGGAGAGAGTCTGGATACACTGGGGACCCAGGTATCCACTCAAGGGTTAGGTCGGGGTAACGCTGGGTCCAGTCGTCGGGAACCAGTATACTCATCGGCCAGGCGGACCGTCTCAGTGAGGGTATTAGGGCGTCCAGTTGCTTAAGTCCTGCTGTAGAATATTGAAGAAATGCTCCAAGAGAAAAATTTGTAACACCTCTTTGGCAGATAAAGCCTGGCATCCATCAATCCAATGGGTAGCGATGTGGTGCAACCTGTTAGCCCATTCCATGTTGGTGTCACCTCCCCGCTTTTTGGTATCTCAGAATTTCCGCCGGTATGCCTCGGGGGTTAGTGTCTTTGACAAGGTGGTATTGTGTTACCTCGTCCTCTGGGATGGCCCAGAAGGCTTCCGCTGCTCTCACGGATATGTGGCCCGATAGAATGGTAACCCATTCCTCTGGTGGTACCTGGTGAAGCGCACACTGCCTCTCGAAGTCCGCCAAATAGCTGTCGATCTCCCCCTCTGTCTCAGAGAACTGTTTAAATGCAGCAAACGGTACTTCTGTCTTTCTGTGCTGGCCGGAGTAAGGGTTATCGGGGTTGGCTCTGGAGGTCGCTGGGCAATAATTAGTTGCAGCTTGTATTCCCTCTGTTCACGAGCTTCTGCTGCTACCTGGGCAAAAATCTGTGCAATCCGTTCCTCAAAGGGTTTTGGCCCATAGATCGGCAACCACTCCCTCACTATGCGAGCCGTTTCATCTCCGGACAGGATAGGGGGTTCAGCCATGGCAGAATTCTGATCCAGCTGCTGTAACTCCGCAATCAGCTCCCTCTGACTGCTGGCTCTCCCTCTACGGCTTTCCAGTAGATCCTTGAGGGTCGTCCTTTTTAGCTGCTCATATCGGCTGTCCATCCGACCTGCACACCTCCCGGGGTATCAACCGCTGGTGACGTCCTTCCCCCTAGTCCGGGTGGCCCTGTAGAGTTATTCCAGCGACTCTCCAAGCTGAATTGTTATTCTCCGTATTTGGGCAGCTCTTACAAGAGCTAGTAGTAATATAGTGGTTCCCTACAACACGAGACACGGCTGCAAATTGAGGGAGAAAAAGAAAGAAGAAGAACACTTTATTGATGACACACTTGGTATTATATACAAGTCCCCATGCAAGGGGACCTCCCCTCTGGACCTGATGGAGAACTAGGCAATAGACACACCGACCAATGGAAATAACCACACAATCCGGGACACTCCCACCCAATGTCTCCCGTCTGTCTAGGGGATAATTAGGTCAGACACCGGACGTAACCCACTCATCTCCAGACAGTAAAACCACATTGTTTCTAATGTCTCCCGTGCCAAATACACAATGTCTCTCCTCTGTCTGGGAGATAATTAGATCAGACACTGTATGTAACCCAATCATCTCAACGGACGGAGGGCCTTTGTTACAGAGTGTAGTGGTAGAAAGATGGAGTGCAGCTAAAATGCGTCCGCCATTGTTAGTCCAGCTCCTGGAAGTCTCTGGCTATAATTTTTGAGAGGATCTTGGAATCCAGATTGATTAGTGAAATGGGATGGTACAATTCAGGGCGCCCCGATCCCACATGAAAGAGTACAAACTATGTTTATCAGACAGAATGTCCCCAGTATCTTGTAAAATTTGTCCATAAAGCCGTCTGGCCCTGGTGATTTGCCATTGGCCATTCCTTTTATGGTGGCCTGTATTTCCTGTTCTGATATTGGAGAATTAAAAAAAAATCTAGGTGTTCCAGTGTAAGTTTATGTAGGCGAATAGATTTAAAATCAAATGCACTGGAAATAGACATCTCCAGATGGTTAGCATATAGCCTACGATAATAGTCTACTAGCTAGGCATTGATTTGTTCTGGGTCTGTTACCGTTATACCTTCTGGAGTCAACATAAATAGTATACCCTTACTTTTAAGTACTGGTCTTACTAGGTTGGCTAACATTTTTCCTGCTTTATGAAAACGTAGTTCAGTATGTCTTTGACAGCGGGCTTGAGAGGTATGAGCAATTTAAAAAAAGTTTCTCCTGGCTACCACCCAGGCCTCTTTGGTGGCAGAAAAAGGGTGATCTGTGAGGCATTGCTCCACTTGATGTAATTCGTGCAGTGCCTGAAAATAGTTTGTTGTTGCTTTCTTTTCGTTTGGCAATGTAAGATATGATACATCCAAGCATGTATGCCTTCACAGTTTTACAGAACAATTGCAGATCACTTCTATACTCCAGGTTATGGCATCTCCTTTAGGGAATGTGGTAGTCAATGACAGTTAAACAGGGGCATGATCAGATATTGCAATTGTGTGGATTGTCACATCCTGCACCAAGTTGAGTAAAGGGGGTGAGCAGAGCAGATATTCCAGGCGGGCCAAGTTCAAGTGGGTATCTCGGTCTCCATACATCATTAAGTTGCATAGAGTCTGCATAGAGCAAAAGTATTGAGGTGGAGTGGAGACCTGTGTGTTTGGGATGTCTAGAGGCAAGTCTATCTTCCCCTTTGTTAAAATCGCCGCCCACAACTTTATGTGGGGTCGGGTCTTGGGAGATCCAATGGACCAAATGTTGGAAGAATTATGTTGGAGGTGAATTAGGTACATATTATGAAACATTCTCCCTTCTCTATCAAAATGTGAGGATATAACCTTGCCCTTGAGAAATTTATGGAGTAATATAAACACTCCTGCCTTTCAATCCAGTGCTGGAGACCCCAGGACCTCCCCCACCCATAGCTTATGCATCCTTTGGTTTGTGGCAAATAGAGTAGTTACACACATATACAATAGTTTAGATAATCTGCATGGTCTGAACTCTAAGTAGCGATCTTTTGAGATCGATCATCCTTGGGTTTAGACATAGGGTTTCCGTAGGAATGAACCAAATTAGCGGCCTTTACTGAATGATTTATCCTTTTTTTTTGCATCCATGGATTTCTTTATGGCCACATCACAATATGATTTTGGTGATTGAGAAGGGTGTAATTTCTCAGATGAAGTGGTATTCTGCGGTGGAGATAATTAGGGGTTTAGTGATATTGGTGGATTGTTTTCTTCATTGGTTTTCACGTTATCAGAGCATTCCTTAAGGAACTCCTCAGGTACGGCTATCTCCTTGGAAGTCATAAGGATGCAGAGTGGCCGGGTAGGCTAGAGTGAAGCAAATTCTGTGCTTAGAAAGCACAGAACAAACTTGTTGGAAAAGCTTACGCTTGCAGGCCACTTCAACAGAGTAGTCAGCAAAAATGAGGAGTCGTGTCCCTTCAATAGTGAGTTTGGGTTGAGAGCGGAATGCCGAGAGCAGTTTGGAGCGATCAGCGTAGCCCAGGTATTTTGCAATAACAGGACACAGTCTTCTTTGGTCTTTAGTAGGTGGCCCAAACTGTGAATGCGTTCAACTTTGCATATGTGATCTAGACCCAGCAGTTCTGGTAAGGTAGAGGAACAAATCTAAGGCAACATACTTGGTTTGATAGATTCAGGGAGTCCTATAGTCCTATAAGCCCTTGTCTTTCTGTAATCGGGGAGATGTGGTTACCAGTTTTAGCAATGAATTTATCTATCTGCCGACTGCTGCGGAGTCGCTCTGCAATAGGGGGGTTGATGCAAGATATCGACTGTCGATTGAAGAGCTGATTACCTCTGAATGAGCAGGAGCCTCGGTAAGCCGATACACACTTATGGCGACCCGGAGCTGGAAGTCCACTTCTGAGACATTTTAAAGGAGCTGAAGGTCAGCTTTGTCTGCGCTGATAACTGTATCAGCAACCACATACATTCTTTTAATTTTGCTGATTAAAGGTTGCAGGTATTGAAAACCTCAAATTTAGTATTTCATAAATTTAGAAAATTACAGAAGTTTTTAAGACAGAAATGTTGGCCTACTGAAAAGTCCATGTACGCACTCAATACTTGTCTGGGGTCCTGTTGCATACATTACTGCATCAGTGTGATGTGGCATGGAGCTATACACATTCCCAAACCCTACAAAGACACTGAAAATCCTTCTTCCTTATAGTCCAATAGCCTTACTTAATACCGATTACAAAAGTATGGCAAAAATCATGGCAGGTAGGCTACAAACTATGCTGCCTACTTTGTTAACCAACCATCAATTGAGATTCCTCTGCAATAGACACATCTCAATAGGGATACGGACAGCTGTACCTGTGATTACGCTTCTATATAACAAAACATGTACTTTTAAGCATAGACGCGGAGAAAGCATTTGACTAAATACTTTGGCCGTACTTACATTACCTACTAGAACAGACAGTTTGGCATTCCATCGCAAACTTATATAAAATTCCTATACAACCACCCATCTTTTAATAATCAACTTTCGCAACCCATAACCATGAATAGTGGTACACGACAGGGTTGTCCCTTATCTCTACTATTATTAATTCTAGCTCTGGATCCTTTGCTGAGACTTTTTGGAGGAGGACACCAGATTTTCTGGCATTAAGTTTGGCACAACAGAAATTAAAATCACTGCATTTGCTGATTTTTACTTTGATATACTTTTATTTATTGCAAATCCAGCTGATTCTCTCCCCTTTATTATGAATACTTTCCAGGCATTCCAAAAAATTTTGGGTTATACCATAAAATTTGATAAATCCATTGCCCTGTTTCTATTTCCCAAACATAAACCCAACTGGAATTCTCATTACCCATTTAAATGGGCAAAATCCCATGAAGGACTTCAAATCCTGGGCCTCTCTAATACTCTCTTTTATGGGCAAAGTGGCATTAACTAAAATTAATACTTTCCCCAGATTCTTGTTCCTATTCAAAACTCTCCCTATATTACTACCGCCTCAGGATTTGAAAATTATTACCTACTTATTTAGGACATTTATATGGGGAAGTAAACAAGCAGTGGCCAGTCAAATGATCCTTCAAAAAACAACCAAAAATGAGGGGCTAAACCTACCTGATGTAGCCCTATATAATCAAGCAGCGCTCTTGCAGATATTAAAAGATTGGATACATGGTACTTCATACTATACCAACCTACAAGTAGAATTCTCACTGTATCCTCCTTTGGCCATTTTACACAAAAAACTCTTACTGGAAGGTCCAAAAAATCCCCTGCTGTTTTCACAATGGCAGCTGTGGCACTTCCTACGTAGAGCAGAATCGCTTAATGCTCACTCCTCTCTGTTCCTCCCATTGGGGGCCAATGGTGAATTTACCCCAGGACTTTCCTCTCGGCTGATAGCGGAGAGGGCAACCAAGGGTCTCACCTCAGTATGAATGTTGCTTGACCCAAATAGCCATAAGGCTTACTCTTTCCCAGATCTGAAAATGAGGTTCTCCTTCATGGCAGACAGTATTTTTCCACTTATCCAAACAAGGGTCTATGCCTCGAGAGTGACTAGAGCACTGGCTACTTGTGACTGGTGTAACCCTCTGAATACAATGTTGTTAACCCCTCCTACTTCCTCCAAAGCCATCTCTAAATTCTACCAATTATTCTGGATTACACGAATGTCAATCTGGGCATGCAAAAATGGCAACAACATTTCCCCCACGTTACATATGACCCTAGCACTACTTTTTGTGGTGGCTAGAAAAACAAATTTTACATTGTTGGCTGGAGTCCAATCCTCCTACGATGCGTCTTTTTCTAGCATTAAAATAGAATGGACAGAGGCTGCGCTGCATAAAGAAACGAAGACCCAACTGTTTTTTTGAAATCTAGGAGAGTTTTATTACTACACTCAATACCCCAACCAAAACTCAGTTGTATAACTGTTTCTGTCATACTGCATGGTATCTTGGCAGTGTTCTGTCATTGTCTTTTTCTTTTGAATGAACAAAAGGCTGTGTTCAATTATATTGTTGTGATTATCTTTTCCTTTTGATTGTTTACTGAGAAAATAGCTACAATTTAAAGATACCAATACTGTTAAAGTGATATGCTATGTTATATTTTGTTACTGTAGATTGAGCAATGTTCAAAAATGTATGTATATACTGTTTTATCTGTTTAAAAAATTTTCCCCCAAAAAAATTATAGCCAACAAATTGGCTTTGTTACTACCGCGATTAATTTCACCTTCCCAGGTGGGCTTTGTTCATAGCCAATCAGCAGTGAGTAATATCTGCAAGGTTGTGGCAGTGCTAGATTTTGCCAAGAGATATCCAAAAGAAGATGTAGCCATCATAAGTATCGACGCCGAGAAGGCATTTGATAGTGTGGACATGACCTGGCTTTTCTCAGTTCTTGCAAACATAGGCCTTCACGGTCCATATTTATCAGCTCTCGGCCATGTACAAAGCACCACCTGTCAGGGTTCATACACCAGGTTTTCTATCAACAAACATAAAGCTAAAGAGGGGTAACCAGACAAGGTTGCCCTCTCTCCCTGCTGCTGTTCAATTTAGCAGTGGAACCTCTGGTGTGTTTTTTTTTTTTTTTTTTTTAAATCCCCGGGGCTACATGGGCTGAAAATCCATGACCGCAAAATTAGAACAGCGTTTTTCGCTGATGACATTCTTCTTTTTACATCAGACCCATCCAAGGACCTACCATTTATTCAGAGCACTTTTACTCATTACTTAAGATAAATGTAGAAAAGAGTGAAATTCTTCCCCTAACCCCTCATAGACGAACTGATTGGGACAAACATTCCCCATTTTTACTTGCTCAAGACCATATTACTTACTTGGGTATCCAGATAAGCTAACAACCTTCTTTGTTGTGTGGTTTAAATTACCTGCTTTTAAGGGGGGATATGACGTTTAAGGGGAGATATGATCACCCTGTATAAATATATAAACGGTCCATATAGAGAACTCTCTTCTCCATTATTCACTTTGAGATCATTACAATGAACAAGAGGGCACTCTTTGCGTGTGGAGGAAAAGAAGTTTAAGCTGCAGATAAGGAAGGCATTCTTCACTGTAAGGTCGGTGAAAATGTGGAATCGGCTCCCTCAGGAAGTAGTTTCAGCAACTACTATAGATTGCTTTATTAAAAAGCTGGATGCTTTTCTAGAAGCACAGAATATAACTGGGTATTAAGGCTTTAAAGTAAAAATAACAGTGACTGTTGATCCAGGGAACATCCGACTGCCTCATGGAATCAGGAAGCAATTTTTTTCCCCTGTTGAAGCAAGTTGTAGCAGGGTTTTTTTTGCCTTCCTCTGGACCAACTATGTCTTATAAGGTTTTATATGTAGGATATGTTTATTTCCCTAGTGGTTGAACTTGATGGACTTATGTCTTTTTTTCAACCTAACCTACTAATGCAACTATGTACTGCTAGCAAAGATACAAAAAGTAACTAGAGATGTGGCAGAATTTACAGATTACCCTGTTTGGGAGAATTTACTTACTTAAAATGATGTAATTCTCCAAGCTTCTCTACCCTTTACAGACCATATTACTATTATTACTTCGTCAAGATGTAATGCACCTTAACAAATCTTTTCTTAAATTTATATGGCTGGGCAACTGCCTGCGGGTGTCCATACAAAACCTATACTTACCAAAGTCTGCAAGGGGTGTCAATTGAATGTGACTTTACGATATTATAGATGGTATATGTAGGATTAATGAAAACTGTGGTTGACTGATGTTACATTATGTTTTAAGAGATCGCACTGCTTTCACCTCCCTCCCCCCCACTATAAATATATACACATAATGTATATTTTTTTTTTTCTTATTTTTTTCCCCCTCTTTTCATGTATTTCATTTTGTTTCAAAGCAGCATATGCTACTCTGTAATAATACCCAAGGTCCCTGCTACTTGGCTAGTACACCTCCTTTGAATGTCAGGTTTGCTGGTTGTTCATGTTATATGCAAAAAAATTTTTTTAAAAACAACCAAGAAGTGGTCTCAGAAGTGCGTGTTTGCATTTATAGATGTGCATTTTTTAATAATTTCTTTCACATAATGCATTAAAAAAAGTGTAAGTGTCACAGTGTCTCAGGGCGGAATGGTGGACCCTCCGTGTCACCAGCCCGCTTGGCGAGACGTGTACAGGGCACAGAGTCTAAGCAACAGCCTGGGTTTTCCAGAACCTCTAGAGGTTATGATGTTGTGCTGCAGGTTTTTCTCAGGTTGCTTCCCCCTCGATCACACAGGGGTTAGTAACTGCTGACAGGTTAGGACCAAAGCAGAGTACAGGAGTGTGAGGCAGAAGCATAGTTAGATGGAGCCAAAGGTCAGGGCAGGCAGCAAACAGGAGTAGATGATAAAAATAGTAACTTTCAGAAGAAAGGTTTTAGTGAATAAAACGTGTGCTGGGGAAGTCTTCTGTCAATAAATTCAAAGTATTAAAGCACACAAAAATACAAAATAGTAAGCAAGTTCACAAAGCAAATAAAAAGAAAGCGTATGTGGATATAACCTGATTGATGATACGGATCAGTTTGTGAGAGAAAACGATGGTCCGTTTTCTAAACACACCCTCAAGAGTAGCTCCTTTTATACATAAGTTTCTCGTTGACATACATTGGATATAGATTACATCATGTTTACTTACTATCATACATACTTAAAAAGGTAATGTTAAATATAACTTTACTACTTGTTGTTGAAAACATAAGGAGTGAAAAGAGATTACCCAGCTCTTTCTCAATGACCTCTGTTGCATTGGAAACTAGAGTCCTAGGTTCTCATGCAGAAATAGGGATGCTTTAAATTCTTACATAGATAACAACGTTAAATATAAGTATACAGCTCTTCACTTATCCTTACATGACCTTGCTCACACATTACCTAACTATATTTCTAAAAAAAATATATATGATTATTTCTAACAGTAGTCAGAGTTGGGGTTGGTACAACAAAGTGAGTGTCAGGAACAGGGAATGCAGACAGAAATTTGGAAGCACAGCCTAGGAAAACTCCTTGTTCAGGCAACATCCTGTTGCCAGTCACTTCCTTTCATAGGGAAGGTCATGTGACCAGCAAGTAACAGAACCCACCACCAGAGGGAGTGCTGGAGCAGAGGCAGCCCAGATAGAGTTCATACCGCAAGCAGATGGCGCACACCTGTGGAATACGCTTGTCCTCTGGAGTAAAAGGGCAGGTCTCGGAGTCACATGAGGCGGAAATGTACAGGCTAAACAAGATCCTTCTGTTCCATTTTTACCAGATTTAGGTTGGGTGATTACCAAGATCTGTCATTTTGGTAGGACTGATGGATTTTTCAATTTTGTTTCCCATTCTGACTCAACACATGGATTTAAAATGGCCACATCAGCTATTTATGTAATTATAAAGAATACAACTGACAATCAATAAAAAGTGAATCTTTGGTGTCTGTTAGTCTAAAAGCTTGATATCCACCCCTGCAAGCAGTTGCATCCCTGGAGAAAAGCTTTGATTGGGCAGCCCAGTGGCAAATGACATTTAATATTGATAAAAGTTATGATTCCACTTGGGTGGAATACATTTGGAGGAGTCAGAAATGGTAAAGGATCTGGGGGTTTTGGTAGATCATAGACTTAATAACAGCATGCAATGCCAAGCTGCAATATCTAAAGCTAGCAAAGTACTTTCTTGTAATAAAAGAGGAATAGACTGCAGAGGTCGAAACATAATCCTGCCCCTGTTCAAAGCAATGGTCAGACCTCATATGGAATATGCAGTTTTGGGCACCAGTTCACAAAAAGGATATTTTGGAATTGGAGAGAGTGCAGAGTAGAAGAAGTAAATTAATAAAAGGAATGGAAAATGTGAGCTATGAGGAGAGATTAGCTGAACTGTATCTAAGAGATGATTAGGGGAGGTATGATCACCCTGTATAAATATATAAATAGTCCATATAGAAAACTCTCTTCCCAATGATTCACTTTAAGATCATTACAAAGGGCAAGAGGGCACTCTTTGCGTTTGGAGGAAAAAACTTTTTTTTTTTCTAACATTTAAACTTTATTAAGATTTTCAATACTACATTTACAAAATAACACTGCATAAACAATGGGAAAAGAGAAGAGGGAGAAAAAAATAAATAAACAAAGAATCTTACACGGTCACACAGGGCAAACAAATTCAATTCAAAATCAGTTGGTCAAAACGTACATAGAAATGATACACAGCATCAATACCAACATCATATAACAATAACTTTGTTATACACATCAGAAGGTAGAAACCCTATCTGGGGGGGGGGGGGGGGGTCCAGGTAGCATCTGTTTTCTGTAGTGTCCAAAAATTCCTGACAATAAAACTATGTGGCTGTGAATTTTTCAGTTGTATCCTTTAAACCTGCTGTCAGGTCTTCTATGCACCTAATCTCGTTTACTCTGGCAAACCACATACAAATGGTTGGGGGGGGGGGTCTGCTTCCAAAGAGCAGGGATAAACGCTTTAGTCCCATTTATTAAGTGTATCAGTATGGATTTGCAGTTGATTTTAAGGGGTATTTTATTATGGTGAACCAGTAAAAAAAAAAGGTCGGATCATCCAGTACAGGGAACTCTTGTAAATTTCTGGGAAATCTCCCTCACTCCCCTCCAGAATTTCCGCAGTGCTGGGCAACCCCAGAAAATGTGTAGCATGGTACCCGTATCTCGATGGCAGCGCCAGCACGTGTCTGGGATTTCTGAAAAAAAAGAGGTGCAAACTTTCAGCAGTAATCTTGTAATCTGTTTCCTGATAACTACTGGAGATGGAGTTCCTATGAGCTAATTGTATCATCTGGAGTTTTTGTGGATGTGAGAATGGGATTTCCAATTCCTTCTCCCAAGTGTCCATGAAAGACGGGAGGGAATCCGAGGGAGAGCCAGCCAACAATCTGTATAAAACTGACAGAGCGTGTCTAAAACTATCTTTGTCAGTACACATGATCTCAAAATCCATCATTGACCTTGTAAAGCTGCTACCTGTTGGTAGTGAGCGCAGAAAGTGTGGCAGTTGCATGGCCTTCCAATATCCCAATTTATATGGAAGCGTGCCGTAAGGTCTGCAGTTGACACACATTCATTTTGTTTTAGCGTGTGCTGCTCTATACAAATCTGCAGAAATTAGGCTATAGAAAGCTTGAGTTGCCATCCCTGGGCCAAACGCTGGGTTGTCTGTGACACATCCCCCTAGGGGAAATACCTTTGGCAAATGGCCCAGGTGCGGCCAATGGTAGGGTGTTGTTTATCATTAGTGTCTTTCAGGTGTTCACCCATGGGAGTACATGTGGGGGGATTGTGCTAAAGTCCTGCTCTATGGAAATCCATTGTTTATGCACCAGTCTAGTATTCGTACCAACTGAGCCGCAGCCTAGTAGAGTGCCAGGTTGGAAATGCCCAACCCTCCCACCTTTTTACATCTAAACATTTTTACATCCTACATTTTACGTCTAAATAATAAAGACCTGCCAATTCTGGGTGTTCTGTTCCCCCATATAAATTTAAATATGAGTGAATTTGCAGATTGGAAGTATAGACAGGGGATGGACCCTGGGAGAGCTTGAAACAAATAAAGAAATTTCGGAAGTATTGTCATTTTAACAGCATTAATCTTGCCAAACCAGGACAAAGGGCGAGAACCCTAGTTAAATAGTTCTTTGGAAATCTTAAACAGTAAGGGAAGAACATTTAAACAGTAGATAAGGGAAATATCTTTCGGTATGTATGCCCCTAAATACTTAATGGCGGTCTTTTCCCATTGGTAAGATTAGGCTAGGAAGGGGTGGAAGGGTCCTTCCCTTCCTTTGGGATGACCGTGATGAATACCCATAGTGAGTGCGGGGGGAGATGCCCCTTCTTAGTAATATTATGACAGAATATCACCAATCTGCCATCTTTAGAACCTTGAAGGTGAAATGAGAATCCCCAGTGGTAGCTGATGTTGCGTGTGCAGAGTTCCTCCAGTAATAAACAAAGTGCTCTGGGTTGGTCCAGGGTGGTGCGGGTAAGGTCCTGATTTAGAACCACCTCCGCATCCTGGAAGAAAATTGTATCCTGCTTTCTGGCTGCCCTCATGATTGCATCTTTCTGGGTGGAGGAATACAGGCGGCAAAGGACATTCCGTGGGTGTGTGGCTTCAGGTGATCTGGGGCCCAATGCCCGGTGTACCCTCTCGATCTCGATGGAGGTATCAGTAGGTTATGGAGGTGTCAGGATGGCCTTGAAGAGAGTAGTCACCGCCGCATGAAGATCAGACGGGAATCTGGGAGCCCCCGTATCCTAATAAAATTGCGACAACTACAATTTTCCAAATTGTCTTGGCGGTAGAGCAGGTGTTGTTATAAAGGGTTATGATCATTTAAATGATCTGCTTGTCTGGTCACATGGACCCGGAGGTCATCTGTAACTTTTTCCACCTTCTCTATTGGTGCACTGACATCCTTCCTCAACTCTGCAATTTCAGATTTCACCAGAGGCAACTTTTTCAAAGCATGCCTCCAAGTCAGCTTTTGTAAGAAGAGAGAGTGTGCTGTTCCTTCCAGGCATCTGCTTGGCTCAAAAGAACAGGGGAGCGACTCACTGAATCCACAGATCTGGAGCCTGTGTCTGAGTGACAGGGGGATCTCCCAGAAGAGCTGTCCCCGGAATAATGTCGAGCTGAGAATGTGTATGTGCAGCCGCCATCCTGTCCCTCTCCGTATCTTCACCTGCCGGCATAGAGAAGCAGGGAGAGCTGTCCTTGGTTTGGGGCTAAGACGAGAGCGCCACGGCCGCCGATGCGCACGTGTGTGTGTGCGTGTGTGTGTGCAGCCCCCAACTTGTCCCCCTTCGTCTCTTCACCCGCCGGTAAACCTGTGTGGGTGAAATATGAATGAATCTCTCACCTCTGCCCGTCTGTACGGCTTGGGGGGGTGCTTTGCCGCCGTTTTTTGCCCATTCCAGGTGCGGGAGCTGCGGTCTCTGAATTAAATCTGCAGAAAAACTCCAGGGAAGTACGGGAGCTAAGAAGAAGCATGTCTTCACTCGGCCATGTACAAGCACTGCTCCGGAAAAGTTTAAGTTCAAGAAGTTAAAGCTCCGGATAAGGAAGGGATTCTTCACTGTAATGTCTGTGAAAATGTGGAGTAGGCTGCCTCAGGAAGTACTTTTAGCAAGTACTATAGATTGCTTTAAGAAAGAGCTGGATGCTTTTCTAGAAGCACAGAATATAACTGGGTAATAAGGCTTTAAAGTAAAGATAACAGAGACTGTTGATCCAGGGAACATCCGATTGTTCATGGAATCAGGAAGGAAATTTCTCCCCTGTTGGAGCAAATTGTACCAGGACTTTCTTGCCTTCCTTTGTAACAATTATGTCTATAGGGTTTTTATTTGGGATATGTTTATTTCCCTAGTGGAATAACTTTTTTTTCAACTTGTACTTTATTGTATACAATGCTTCAATGGATTTTGATGTTTATATTTGATTTGAATGGATTTACGAATAAATAATTTGACCTTTTAATTTAACTGTTTCAATGTGCCACTTAACTCTAGTCATTAAGGTGACTATGACCAGTCACCTTATGGTAAAAGGTCAAGGGTTCTTTTTTTGTGCCTTCTTATTTAAATACCAAACTTTATAGCCAAAAGGTTACTGGGAACCATCACACCTACCAAGATGGCCAAATTGTTGAAGCCACCTTTCAAACTATTGAGTTCAGGCCTTTTCTATACGGACAGCACAGAGCCCCCAACTCTGCTGAACACCTTTGGGATAAGTTAGTGCTCTAATTGTGAGTAACTTCTCATTCTACATCAGTACTTGACTTCACAAGTGGCCACAAGTTTCAAATACATACTCTAACTTCCTGGTTAAAGCCTTCCTAGAAGATAAGAGGCTGCTAAAGCCATGGTGGGGAAGGGGAAGGGGTCGTGGTCATTTAGGTGTGATGGTCAGGTATCCACAAATCTTTGGCCATATATATGCTCCTCTTCTTCCACAGAGATGCAGAAAGCAGTATTGACCTAATGACATCAGCGCCCCTTCCTACAAGAATATACTATAATTAAAGAGCACCTTGATGGCCTTCATTCATATGGTGAGCCTGAATAATCAAACTAAATTGTAAGCTCGACGCGCACGCGTATTCGCGATCCGGAATCGGAGCCCTAAAATCAATTCATCAACCAAATCTGAGTCACTGGCGTACTCGTACGGAAGTCATCAACTGAAGCGATCTCTCCGTTGGATATGCGCAGCCCCGACAGTTTCACACTAGCAAGCTTGCATTAAACTCACTGTTCCCCTAAAAAACTAATAATTTTATGGCACACATATTACCCTTAGCCCTAAAAAATGTTTGTGCTGTTCAAATGTTTAAAACATCTATATGAGCTAAGAAATAAGCATATTTTAAAATGACTTATTTCTTTCCTGTTTGGCAAGAGTTAACCGAGTTCAGCGTCTCTACATAGGCGCCTGTCTAAATGCTTCCGATGACTGAACGGAGGAGCTGCCTGGGTGTAAATATTGTGACTAGATTTTCCCACAAAAGTCACAAGCACACACACGTTCTTGTTTGCTTCTATAGATATATATATATATATTGTGACAGAGTGTCCCTAGAAAGGGTAGAAAAGGGAGCCGGCCAGGGGAATAAAAAGGGTGGGCCTCTTGGCCCAACCCAATTCTGACTGGGTAATATGCACCTGCACTCAGGTGCAAGTGAGAAGATGTGCTCAGCGAGAGGCTGACAGAGGAACCCAGAAGGACTTTTTAGACCATATTTCTTCACATGCTTCAAATTGAAAAGATTGCCTATTTGTTCCTATGATTTGTGATGTCGTGGGCTTGGCTACAAGCAACATTTATGAATGATATTGCTTCTGGTTAAAGGAGGAATCCACCTATGTGCTTCCACTACCACGCTGAGGTGAGCAAGTCAATATATAGTGGGCCAAGGTCTAAAATGCCATTCTAACCTGCAGAAACATCCTGAAGGGATGGAAAGCAAGAAAATGTTTGGCACAAAGTGGATTTGGCCCTGGAAGCTTGATATACTAGTACTATTTGTTTTGTGGAAACACCTAAATAATGCATACACTCCAGGATTTAATAAGCATTAAATTAAGCAACAGCACAACATCTGTTCATTTTCAAGAGTGCCTGACCCTGCTTGTGAGCTTGGCAATCAATGTGGTTTGATGTTGTGCTTGGCAACCTGGACCTGGACCTCCTTCCATCACCATCAGGTGTGTTAGAATGAGTATGCAACTCAGCTGGATAACTAATTCACAACCAATATGTATTTATATACATTTAAATGTATTTTGACATACACACAAGTGAAATCACAAAATGTTCCTTAATACATGTATTATATGTTTGCCTATAATCCTTTACTAAAATGTTTGATTTCTCTAAAGCCAAACTAGAATGAAATTTTGTTCAGGTCACAAATGTTTGTTCACATATTTTTTTTACAGTCATACTATTGTGTGATGACATATTAGAAAGTGCTACTTAGTATATATTTAGCTTGATAGAAATTAGTTTGCAGTGTAACAACCAAAAGAAAAAGTATCAAAACAACAAGTGCAACAAATGTAACTATAAATTAAGCAAGTTTGTGAATTTAACATCTCCTGAATCGCACAGCTGAAAATTATTCGCCCTAATTCGCATATTCGAGATCTTTGCGTATTTTTGCAGGTAACCGGCAGGCGAGTTCACTAGAACTCAGCCCAGACTCGCTGGAAAAGAACTTGCCGACCGGCGTGTACATACACGCGTCGATCGTACGCGCATTTTATTGATAAATCAGGCCCTATGTCTCCAGGCTTCTGGGTTGAATGACTGAGTACATCGTGTCTTGTCTTGTCTCAGATTGAAAGTCATTTTTTCCTTCTTGATTTTTTTTTCCTACTTGGAGGCCCTTATTGGTAAGAAATAATAAATAAATAAATAAATAGCCTGAATAAGAAATAATCTGTATTCAGGCTTTAAGTAATTTTACAATCTATTGTATGACAGCACTAAGGAACAGAATTCTGATTAATCAAATAGACCGGATGGAATAATCCTTTCTCTGCCTTGTAGGAAACGAAATATAGTGATTTTCCTATTGTTTGTTTTTAATTTACACATCAACAAAGTTTATAAATATATGATAATATAGACTGTGATCATTTAATAAGAGCAATTAACACTTTGAGAGATTGAAAAATGACTCAAAGAATAGTCTTTGCTTACATAAATTGAAATATTTATCTTAAGGAAGTGGCCTGATAATACTTGAAGATTAACTATATTAGCAGCAATACAACCTTTAACCTAGTCTGTAAATTCAAATGAATTCGAAGCTTAAAATTAGCATTTTAAGACTCTAACAGCAGAGGTAACATGGCACATATGATGTTCTTTGCTCTACTTAAACCTTGATTATTGATCTTGTTTGAAAATGTAGGAAGACAATATCCAGTGATTTGTTTGCAAAAAACTAATATAAAAAACTTAGAGCACAGATAAAATGAAATTAGTCTAAGGCTAAATTTAAAATAAATGAATAAGAATAAATGCTATAAAATCCAAAAACAAAAAAAGAGGGAAGAAGGGTTTTAGAACAACAGACAACTCGGGCATGGCTGCTGTTACAATCTAGAAAAGGGCAGGTGGTGTGCAGAGGACATTATGAATTAAAACAATTTCTTATACTTTAACTGGTATTTTCTCTATTTGCAGCTCCTTTATAGGGATAATGTAAGGAACTTACCCGTCCTGCGAGCCCGGGGCGTCCCTGGGGATCCCAGCTGCAGAGGGAGACGCTGCTGCAGCAGGCAGCATGGCCGAGGCTGCTGCTCTGCTCGCAGCGTGTCTCTCTCTGCAGGAGGAGGGATCCGTCCTGGCCAAACTACTGTTCGGCCAGGCGGCATCCCTTACATCTCCTTGGACGTGGTTACAGAAACTCCTGTTCTCAGCACTCCTTTGGATGTGCAAAGTAGTGCACGTCCCAGGGGTGCTGTGGTAAGAGGTGCGTGCGCTACCATGCGTTCCTCTTCAGTTACCCACATTCAGTTACCCACCAATCAAATGGCCCCAGGTGGTGCAAGGTCATTGGTCACTCTGGCCATTTAAGGAGAACCTGTCCTGACCACCATGGCCCGCTATAAGCCTCTGTGAACACAGTGTGCTTGGGTGCGTCCTTGTGTTGGTTTATGCTAATCCCGTTTGTCATTTCCATAGCAACCTGGTCTGAAACCTGACTCTTGCCTGAACTCTGCCTGCCCTGACCTCGGATTGTTCCTGACCTGCCTTTGTTTTACCCTCCTGTACTATGCTTATCAGACTTAACCACCTAAGCGTTACACTGAGGTCTAGATTTCTGTACCAAAAGTGATCCACTGTTTTTCATGAAATTTTTTTTTAAATTGTAGACCTGTAACTTACAGAAATATGTCCGAACAGGGGTTCTAGTAGATAATATGAATATAAAAAATGTTTGAAACATGATCGATGGAGGACGACGCTGGATGAGCACAGGGGGACCAGGTAAGTGGGGATGTGAAAAATCTCGGGGTTAACCATCCTTGCAATTTTTTTTTGCCCGAGCGAAGGTCGGGCTTAACGGCAAGGAGGTTAACCCTTGTCTTGTTTTATGACAATAATAAAATGTGATAAAAGGATATCTGGAGCTGGTTGTGGTTTGTGTACCCAGGCGCATTACAGATAAAACTGGGAACATGTATTTTCAACATGAACTTGAAGTGAAAAAAATGGGAAGAAGCTCTATTACAACCAGCAGAAATTGACCCCTAGAGAACCTTCATTCATACCTTCAGGACACCTATAATTTATACAGCAATGAGCACCAGTAGTACTTATCTGACTTAAACGTAACCTTGAGATTTTCCAAACAAACTCTGATACAGCAAAAGAGATAACTAGCAATTTGGTTAATTAGTTAGCTCATGAGTTTGCATCTTACCCCCCAGAGTGGCAGAGACCACTAAGTGGGTGCCGTATTTCTTGATGATGGTCTCGATAATCTGATGAGTACTTGGCCTCCTTCCTAGAAGCCTCAAACTCCTCTGAAATTCAGGCATCAAGGGCAAGATACTTCTCTGAGGCTCCTTACGGTCTACTGCTATGTTCCTCACCTTCCAGCGGGCAAATTCCCTTGAAATAAAATATTAGAAGAAAAAAAACATTATTAGACTTAGCAAGGCTAAATGTCAATATTTTGGTCAAACATCGCAATACTAACCCTTCAAGATGGAACTTATTGAAATATGTGCTATTTACTTGGCATAGGATTTGTATTTCTGGCCATGCAATGGTGAGCCATATCAATGACCATCTGCAACTAAAAAAAGACCTCGGATCTCTGTGTAAAATTATCTTCATCTTTGTGGCTCCTTGTCCAGCGTAAACAAACTGATAAGCCCATTGAATTCCGCATTGTCCTCTTTCCACCCACTGTTCTTCTGGTGCATGCCTCATCCCGTGCTGCCATCTTTGCCTCCATTGGTCTATCAAAGCTAGCTGTCTCCTCCTGTTTCCTTCATACTGCATTTCCTTCAATGATGTGACACCAGAACTCTTTTATATGCAGATGGAGATCATGGGCCACATTACTGTCTCTTGGGATATATGACATGGATTTTCAATAGTTGTCTGTCCATCAAACCAAGAGTACCAAGTAAACAGAAAAGGGAGGGCAAACGCAAAAACACTGGAAGAGGTAACTAAGCACATCATATAAAATTGATCCTTAATGGATGGCATGGGGTATGTTTAATAAGAATATTTTGGATTGAAAGGTCCACTTTAAGTAACACAACTTGGTCACCACCCTGCCTCCAATATGTAACAGGACACTGAAGGAGCAGCAGATCAGTATGATCTTTCTGCTCTCCTCTTCTATCACCATATTCCCCCTCACATATATACGAAAGGAGGACACCGGATTGGCCCTAAATGCTCAATCTCCGGAAAAAATCAAATTCGGGTATTTGTTCTCAAAGAATTAAAATACATTTAATGTGTTTTTTTTTTAAACACACAACTGTGTTTATTAGTGTGTATGTCCTCCTGGAGCAAATCTCTAACTTCTGAAGTTTATGTATGCTAAAAACAAATATGTAGGGACATATTGTTAAAACATTTTATTAACAATATTGCATAATATTCTGGAATACATTTAAATATTTTTTCAGAAGGTCTTCACTCAAGTAGTAAAATTTGAACTAGACAGGTCCCTTATTAGATGGGACTCAAGAACTTCCTCAATTACCAGATGCATCTGAAAAACTTGTATCCTAATGCATATGTAGTTTATTCCTTGGGTGTGGTTATTAGTTTTGCTGTGTAGATTTGGGCCAACCTTCTTTCATTTCAAGACTTTTGGAACTGAAGAAACCTATTGTTGAAGCCAACAATGAACCAATTGCTTGAGCTAGCCTTGGCCCACTGTATATAACAAACATAGCAGGAATGTTCCCATAGGTGATAGTTAGAGATGAGCGAATCGAAGCTGACGAAGTGGAATTCGATCCGAATTTTAGGAAAAATTCATTTCGCAACGAATGCGAATTTCCTCGCACTTCGTGGTAACGAATCGCAATTTTTCCTAAATTTTTCCTGACCCAGAGACCGTTGAGGAGGACATCAGTGACATGCAGACACTACTCGATGATGATAAAGCCGATCGCACTTGGGAGCCGGGTGAAGAAGGGGCTTCATCATCCTCAGAAAAAGAGGGTAGCAGCTTGCCCGTGAGGCAGCAGCTGAGCTAGCAAGGTGGTAGCATGGCTGGAAGTCAGCAGGATGGCAGCAGTGGGAGGTTGGGAGCCAAACGTGCCCGGGGTAGACCACCTGCTTCACAGCAGCCTACCTGCCCAGAAGGTAGTGGAGCAGGGGTTCACAGAGGCAGCGGCGGTAGCAGTCAGTCTTTGCGAAAACTCAAAATCGGAACCATGGTGACCGACAACGGGAAGAACATGGTGTCGGCGCTGCGTCAAGGAAGGCTGAGCCATGCTCCCTGCATGGCACACGTGTTCAATCTGGTTGTCAAGTGGTTCCTGAAGTCTTCCACCCATCTGCAAGACATCAAAAAAATGGCCAGGAAACTTTGCATGCACTTCAGCCACTCGTACACCGCAAAGCACACCCTCCTTGAGCTGCAGCGGCAGAACGGCATCCCCCAACATAGGCTGATATGCGATGTTTCCACCCGTTGGAATTCCACCCTCCATATGTTGGACCGACTATACGAACAGAGAAAGGCCATCAACCATTTCTTGATGATCCAAGAGGATAGGAGTACTCCCATGTGTAACTTCAATGTCAGCCAGTGGCAGCTCATGCGTGACACCTGCCATTTGCTCAGGCCCTTTGAGGAGGCCACGTTATTTTCAGTCGCCAAGACTACAGGATGAATGTCATTCCACTGCTTCATGTCCTGGAACAGATGTTGGTAAATCTGGCTGGTCAGGGGACTGGAGACGTGGCGCCTAGATCTCACAGCCACATGAGCCCTGTGGGGGCTGAACTGGAGGAGGAGGACATTGGAGCAAAGGCAATGTATAGCGAAATGGGTGGTTTTTCTACTCAGGTGACAGGAGAGGAGGAGCAGGAGCAGCCAGAGGAGCAAGAGGGAGATGAGGAAGACGAGGCAGAGGACCCAGACACACCGTGGCAGTATGCAGTGGAAATGGAGGCAGGGAGTCCCCCCGAATCACTTGCACAAATGGCCCGCTGCATGCTCACTTGCTTGCGTAGTGACAGCCGAATTGTCACCATTCGGCAGGGGGATGACTTCTGGCTCTCCACCTTGTTGGACCCTCGCTACCGGTCCAAAATGGGGGCCTTTTTTACACCCGTTGAGAGGGAGGACAAACTGAACTACTACAGAGACATCCTATGTAGTTAGTTGCCCGCTGCCTATCTGCGCCATCGTCCATCCTCTCACAGGTCTGACCAGGGGGGCCCTCTGCACTCAGGTTTCACTGCCATGGCTCCTGGGGAGGGGTGTGGTGGCAGGAGCAGTACCAGCTCCATCAGCAGCAGCCTGAGTCTAGAGTCGCTGATGAGCAGCTTTCTTCACCTGCACAGTGAAGAAACTACTCACCAGCAGCTAGACATAGAGCAGAACCTGAACCAGCAGGTGGTGGCATACTTGGAGTGCACTCTGCCAGCCGTCATTGAAGATCCGCTGGACTACTGGGCAGCCAAAATGGATTTGTGGCCGCAACTGGCCGAGTTTGCCCTGGAAAAGCTGTCCTGCCCGGCCAGTAGTGTGGCATCAGAGCAGGTGTTAAGTGGGGCGGGGGCCATAGTTACCCCAAGAAGAACTTGCCTGTCCACCCAAAATGTGGAAAGACTGACCTTTGTCAAGATGAATCAGGCCAGGATTTCTACCCACCAATGCCTGATGCATCTGATTAGATGATCCATGCCGCCTCACCCAAACCTTGACAAAAGAGACCGGTTTCTTCTGGCTACCTGCCACAGCTACTACTCTGATGCTGCCACCCGCTTGGTGCCACTCTGTGGCTTCCTCATGCTGCTGCCACCTCCACAATGTCATTGTGCCACTCTGTGGCCTCTGCCTGATGCTGCTGCTACCTCCACACTCTGTCATTGTGCCATTCTGTGGCCTCCTGATGCTGCCGCCACCTCCACACTATGTCATTGTGCCACTCTGTGGCCTCCTGATGCTGCCGCCACCTCCACACTATGTCATTGTGCCACTCTGTGGCCTCCTGATGCTGCCGCCACCTCCACACTCTGTCATTGTGCCACTCTGTGGCCTACTCATAATGCTGTCACCTCCAGACTGTCATTGGGCCACTCTGTGGTCTCCTCATGCTGCTTCCACCTTACAACTATGTCATTGTGACACTCTGTGGACTTCTCAAGCTGTTCTCCCACCCTCCCCACTCCATGACTGGGCCACTATTTTGCCTTTTTGGCCTGGATGACATCACTATTTATTTGACCCTTCTACTGATCTGTCAGAAGGAAGGAAAAAAGAGACGCACAACGGATCCTGTCTGTGTAGCAGCTGTAAGGCCTGTATGGTCCCATCAGAATTGGCTTATGATTTGGTAGCCAAAAGCAGGAGTGGTACAAAACACAGAAGTGTCACGGATAACACGGAGGGGAGGGAAACAGAAAGGTAAATACAAGGGACTAGGCCTCCTAGGGCTAGGGAAAAGGGAATGGTCACCCCTTACAGACACCCCAACCTAGCCCTAACTCCTGACAGTATGAATATTCCCTGATGGTGGGAATACTCATACACGGGAACCTAGGCCCTAGTAGCCCTGCATAGCCCTAGGAGTAGTGACTGGGCTTGAGACTACTGGTCCCTTCCCTGATGATAGAACCAGTGTCTCCCTGAGGCCTAGTAACAACCAAAGAACAACAAAACACCAAAAGTAGTTCAAATTATCTTAATAGCAAATAGAGAAGCAGGAACTCTGGAGAGGACAACACACCAGCTCTTCACATTCCAGAAGTGAATATCAACCGCATAGTATGAAGTGTGAGGCCAGACTAAATGGAGGAGCAGCAATGACCATCAGCTGCAGCTGATACAAGGGGTGTGGTCATTACAAACAACAACACAGAAACAAGTAAAAACAAAGAGACAGTCAGATAACCTCACGTGCAGCTTGTCTCACAGATCTTCTAACTTCAGTCACGGAAGGGACTGTGACAGTACCTCCCCTTCTACGGGTGGCCTCCGGACACCCAGGACCAACTTTATCCGGATTAGCCCTGTGGAAAGCTTTCACTAGATGACTAGCATTGTCGGTCGCTGGAACCCACATTCTCTCCTCCGGACCGTACCCCTTCCAGTGAACTAGATACTGGAGAGATCTGCGGAGAATTAGGGAGTCCAGTATCCTGGCAATCTGAAATTCTAGATTACCATCCACCATGACAGGAGGGGGAGGCAAGGAAGACGGTTCCGCTGGTTCGACATATCTCTTTAACAGTGATTTGTGGAACACATTATGAATCTTTAACGCCTGTGGAAATTCAAGACAAAAGGCAATCGGGTTAATAATGGCTGAAATCTTATATGGACCAATAAACCTTGGATCCAACTTCCAAGAAGGTACTTTCAACCTAATGTTTCTTGTGGACAAGCACACAGAATCACCCACTCTTAGGTCCGGACCACTCATACGTCTCTTGTCAGCCATACGTTTATACTTGTTGCCCATCTTTTTTAAATTATTCTGAATTTTCTGACAAATAGATGACAAAGAAGAGGAAAATCTTTCCTCTTCAGGAATGCCTGAAGTCTCAGTACCAGAAAATGTGCCAAATTGCGGATGGAACCCATATGCCCCAACAAACGGTGACTTATCAGTGGACTCCTGCCTACAGTTATTTATGGCAAACTCGGCCAAAGACAAATATGAAGACCACTCCTCCTGATTCTCTGAGACAAAACATCTCAAATAAGTCTCCAGATTCTGGTTAGTGCGTTCCGTCTGTCCGTTCGACTGAGGATGAAAGGCCGAAGAGAAGGACAATTGTACCCCCAGACGAGTGCAGAACGCCTTCCAGAATCTGGAAACAAACTGAGTCCCCCTATCGGACACCACATCTGAGGGAATACCGTGTAGCTTCATGATTATATCGACAAACACTTGTGCAAGGGTTTTAGCATTAGGTAGCCCTGACAATGCAATAAAGTGTAACATCTTACTGAAGCCATCAACAATCACCAGAATCACGGTTTTTCCTGAGGAATTAGGCAAATCTGTGATAAAAAAATCCATGGATAAATGAGTCCAAGGTCGGGATGGTATTGAAAACGGAAGTAGGGATCCAGAAGGCCGAGTATGTGTCACCTTAGCACGACCACAAGTACTACACGCTGATACATAGCCTTTAACACATTTACGCAACCCCGGCCACCATAATCTACAAGAGATGAGATCGACCGTGGATCTGTTCCCAGGGTGTCCTGTAAGCACTGTACAGTGGTGTTTCTCGAACACCTTGTGTCGTAATTCGTAAGGAACAAATAACTTCCCTGAAGGACAAGAATCCGGTGCATCTCCCTGGGCCTCCAATACCTCTGCCTCAAGATTGGGATAAAGGGCGGATATTACTACCCCTTCAGACAATATTGGACCAGGATCTTCCGAATCACCCCCCCCCCCAGGAAAGCTACGCGACAAAGCGTCCGCCTTGACGTTCTTAACCCCAGGGCGATAGGTGACAATGAAATTGAACCTGGTAAAAAACAATGACCATCTGGCCTGTCTTGGGTTCAGACGTTTAGCCGACTCCAAATACGCCAGATTTTTGTGATCGGTAATTACCGTAAAAGGATGAATCGCTCCTTCCAACCAATGACGCCATTCTTCAAAAGCCAATTTAATGGCCAGCAACTCTCTATTACCTACGTCATAATTTTTCTCTGCATTAGAGAGTTTTTTTAGAGAAGAAAGCACAAGGGCGCCATTTACTAGGTGAAGGACCCTGCGATAAGGCTGCTCCTACCCCTACTTCAGATGCGTCAACTTCCACAATAAATGGTTGTGACACTGCGAGCTGAAAAGGCTTGTAATGTCGCCTCTGACCAGGCTGAGAAATCTGAATCTTTCCTTGTCATGTCCGTTAAAGGTTTAACCACAGTCGAGTAATTCAAAATACATTTACGGTAGTAATTGCTGAACCCCAAAAATCGCATAAGTGCTTTCAGATTTTCGGGTCGACCCCAGTCCAGTACTGACAGGTGGCAACAGCAGGAGGAGGAGGCGGTGGGCCCTGACAAGGAGCAAGGACGGCATTAGAGGTTGAGGCCATCACCTATATGGACAGTGTAGCTATTGGAGACATGAATGGATGAACGAGATTTTAATCTGTCCCTACCTACTATGTAGCAAAAACCACATGAAACGGAATAGGCTTGGCGGAATCAGCAGGGGAAAGAACACCCTGTTGAGCTTGAGTCTAGTCTGGCATCTAGAGCTGGGTACTGGGCAGTGGGCAGGCGGCAGCAGTAACAGCATGAGGAGGAGGCGGCAGGCCCTAAGACATAGCAAGGACGGCATTACAGCTTGAGGCCATCATCCTTTATTGACAGTGTAGAAGGTGTAGCTATTGGGATGAATGAGATTCCCACTGTCCCTACAGTGGCAGTGGGCCCTGATACGTAGTGTGGATGGCTGTGTTACTCCTCTTGCTCTTACTGCTGCCGCCTGCCCACTGCCCAGTACCCAGCTCTAGATGCCAGACTACACTCAAGCTCAACAGGGTCTTCTTTTCCCGCTGATTCCACCAAGCCCTTTCCCTTTCATGTGGTTTCGCTACATAGTAGGTAGGGACAGATTGGAATCTCGTTCATTCATTCATGTCTCCATTAGCTACAGCTTCGACACTGTCCATATAGGTGATGGCCTCAACTTCTAATGCCCTCCTTGCTCCGTTTTAGGGCCCACCGCCTCCTCCTCATGCTGTTACTGCTGCCGCCTGCCCAGTACCCAGCTCTAGATGCCAGTTACCAATGCTGTCCACGCTCCGTCTCAGAGCCCACCGCCTCCTCTTCCTGCTGTTCCTGTTGCACGCCCCAGGCTTAATCAATGTGAGCCATCAGGATGCAGGTATACTTCAGATGAGCCAGTGGGTGGCATGTTTAACCCTGGAGCGCAGCTTGAAGCGTAAGTGGAAGTGCAAGTCAATCACATCCAATTGGTGCAAATCTGCCAGTGTGGTGCTGTAGAAATTCCCTTCTATGATGTCCTAGCGCACATTAGGAATTGTGTACCCTAGCACTTCACCAGGTTTGAATCCACCAGACATGGACATGTTGCATACATATCACCAGACATTTGGGGCTCAGCACCTTGGTGAGCCGAATAAACAGGTGGTCCAGGTTGGTTTTGTACATTTGCAGTGATTGCTCATGATACCTTATAACATCCTATATACACGAGTTGATGATGACAACTTCGGGCTGAGGTCCATGTTGGAAGTTGGGCAGCAGGCTTTCTATGTACTCCGAAGAAACACGGGTCAGGAAATAGTACCGTACAAGTTGGTGGTCAGCTCTGTAAATAACGCACTTGGCGGTAAATTATGGCATTGTGCATTTCACCCAGAGATCCCCCAACGTGCGTTTGCAAATGACATCTCACCCTTCCCTTTCAGCTGCTTCTCAGTCTGAAACTCATCATTCTGCAGTATTTTCACAAGATCCTTGTTGACGGATCTTTGAATGGAGTCTCCCAGGACGGCAACATACTTGTTGTGGAGAAGTCTCCGGACGTGTGCTGAGCTCAATAACTTCATGGCTCAATGTGGTCATCCAGGACCTCTCGGTTCCCGTTAAATATACAGGTGTTTCCTATCTCATCCCCCCAACATATACAGAGGGACTGCTGTCCCACTTCCCAGTTCCGGGGTAACATACACAGAAATTCAGTCCGATAAAGCGTGGTACCGATGGATGAAGCAGAAGACGTGGACTTCTACATTCAATCACAAATTTCAGATTACACACTTCGGGGTGTCATTAAAGATGCACTACACCCAGCTCTAGATGCCAGTTACTAATGCCTTCTACACTCCGTCTCGTGGCCTGCTATCGAGTGAAAGCACTTAAAAGGAAACAGGGCTTGGCGGAATGAGCAGAGAAAGAAAATCCTGTTGAGCCTGAGTCTAGCCTGGCATCTAGAGCTGGGTACTGGACAGTTGGCAGGCAGCAGCAGTAATAGCAGGAAGAGAAGGCGGTGGGCCCTGAGTAGTGTGGATGGCATTGTTAACTGGCATCTATAGATGGGTACTGGGAGGAGGAGGCGGTGGGCCCTGAGATGGAGCATGGACGGCATTATTGTTTGAGGCCATCACCTATATGGACAGTGTAGAAGCTGTAGCTAGTGGAGACATTGCTGTGTAGGGGACTGCCTTTTCCTATCTGCTAGCTGTAACTTTCTAAAATGCGGCATGGACAGCCTTGTTAACTGGCAGAAAAACAGAAATTTTGCTGTTTATTTTGATAGCAAGTGGTTTCAGAATTAAATATCTGTATTTTTTTTTTACAGAAATACAGAAAATTTTATGGATTTTTTTATAGATAGCAAGTGGTATCAGAATGAATTATCTGTATTTTTTTTACATAAATACATAAATGTTTCTGTTTTTTAGTAAAAAAATACAGATATTTAATTCTGATACCACTTGCTATCTATCAAAATAAACAGAAACATTTCCGTATTTGTGTTAAAAAAATACAGATATTTCATTCTGATACCACTTGCTATCTATCAAAATAAGCAGAAAAATTTCTGTGTTTCTGTAAAAAAAAATACAGATATTTCATTCTGATACCACTTGCTATCTATTAAAATAAACAGAAAAATTTCTGTATTTGTGTTAAAAAAATACAGATATTTCATTCTGATACCATTTCTTCTTTATCAAAATAAACAGAAAAATTTCTGTATTTCTGTAAAAAAAAAATACAGATATTTAAGTCTGATACCACTTGCTATCTATCAAAATAAACAGAAAAATGTTTGTATTTCTGCCAAAAAATACAGATATTTTATTCTGATACCACTTGCTATCAAAATAAACAGAAAAAATTCTGTATTTCTGTTAAAAAAAATACAGATATTTCATTCTGATACCACTTGCTATCTATCAAAATAAACAGAAAAAAATTCTGTATTTCTGTAAAAAATATACAGATATTTATTTTTGATACCACTTGCTATCTATCCAAAAGGACAGAAAAAATAAGGTATTTCTCTACTAAAAATCCATATATTTAAATTATGAATCACACAGCTCCATTACAAATGATATAGGCCAAGTAGATAAAGGCAGAGGGCCCTGAGGGGGGTGCTCAGTAATAAAAAATTAGCCAGTTACACAGCTCCATTGCAATTTATAGACCTCAGAGACAGAGTAGAGGTAGAGGGCCACTAGGGGGAGGAGTAGAAGGAGATGCCGAAAGGCTGTGAACGTGCTCTTCCCATCAAGATGCAGAGCTCAGGTATTCCTGCACCATGACTGAGTACCGCTGCTGAGTGTCATTGGCAATTGCTGCACGACTGGCAGCTTGCTTCCGCTGAAAAAAAGCCTGCATCGTTTGGCATAGATGACCTCTACTGCTGCTGCCACCCATACCGCTTAAAGCAGTTGTTTGGCTCCCATGGCTGGTGGAACTGCCATAGGGATCCCTGCTGCTGCTGCTGGCAGCCAGAAAGTCCCTTACAAGCACTTCTTGATAGTGTTGCATTCTAGGTCCCCTGTATTGGGGCAAGATCAATTGTTGTATCTCAGGCTTGTAACATGGATCCAGTAATGTAGCAATCCAATAGTTGTCAGTCTTTGTTTTTATGTGTTGTATGCGTGGATCTTTGGCTATGCACTCCTGCATGAAGGCTGGCATGTGGCTCAAACTACCCACAGCTGAGGTAATTCTGGACTCACACTTCTGTGGGTCAAACAGCAGCACAGGGTCGTCCTCCTCCTCCTCCGCCTGGTCTTGCCATCCACATGCCGCCTTGTGTTTGGGTGGATGGATGCCATGTACCCTCAATATCCTCCTCTGCGCCTTTCTCCCCTTCTCCCATGCCTGCAATGTCCTCCTCATCCTCTTCCACCTCCTCCTCTTCCTGGATTGGTAATGCACTATGCATAGTAGGCACGCATGTCCGAGATGATGTTTGAAACGTCACCTCTTGATGCAGCGTCCGCTCTGTCGTGTCCGAGATCCACCATCATCTGTTCCAGCAGACATATGATGGGGATGGTGTCACTGACACAGGCCTGATCTCTGCTGATCATCCTGGTGGCCTCTTCAAAAGGTGACAATACAGTGCACAAGTCCTCAATTTGAAGCCACTCCGCAGGGCTGAAGAAAGGTAGTGTAGGTATTGGTCTGAAACGAACAGACTCTGCCACATAATCCACCACCGCTTTCTGTTGTTCAGCCAGCCGCTGCAGCATGTAAAAAGTGGAATTCCAACGTGTGGCCACATCACAAATTAACTGGTGCACTGGCAGGTTGAGATTTCGCTGTAAATCCACCAATCTGGCACTGGCTGTAAAGGAGGAGGTGGAAGTGGAGGTTTAGGAGGAAATTGCATGGCGATGTGCTCTGGGCAGAGGTAGGTATGCAGGCCTTGCTGCAGCTGCATCTTCCCCTGCTGCCACCAAAGTTACCCAGTGAGCTGTATATGAAATATCTCTTCCCACTCCATGCTTGCTTGACCAACTCTCGGTGTTCAGGTGCACCTTGCCAGAAACTGAGTGCTGCAGGGCCATGGACACGTTGCTCTGCACGTGTTCATGTAAAGCAGGAACACATTTTTGTGAAAAGCACTGCCGCTTAGGCATAACGTACTGTGGGTTCGCGCAGAGGAATGCGTAATGGAACGCATTGGAGTCCACCAGGTGGCAGAAGGAGGAAAGGCAGCGGAGGAAGATCGAGCAGTTTGAGCTTGCTTCGTGGGCGGAGGTGGCTGCACAGAGCTCTCTGCTTTGACCAGGTGTTCCCGCCAGGTTACTGGGTGGTGGCTTTTCAAATGAGTGCTCATGCAACTTGTAAACAAGTTTGTTTGGGTTTTTGCCTCGTTTCAAGTGTTGAGCACACAGTTTACAGCTGACCATAGTGTTGTCATCACTATGGACATTAAAAAATGCCCACACTGGCGAACATCTAACTGGGCCGAAGGTGCTCTGGAGCAGGTGCTCGTGGTGGCGGTCCGCGGTTGTTGAGGCATAGCTTTGGTGACAGCTTTCGACAATTTACGTATATGACTTGCCTCACTGGTCTTTGAAGAATGCAGAGTGTGGGCAGCTTTTACCCTCTTCCTCCCTCTCCCCCTTTAAAGGCGCTCTGCAACCTCCCCCTCCTCTTCTTCCTCCTCCTTCTCCTCTTCTTCCTGCCTATGATGGTCTCCTTGTTCACCCCATGTCGAATCAAGGACAACATTATCATCATCATCATCATCAGATGAGACAGTTTCCCTATATGTGAAGAAAGGAAGCAGCGGCCTTTTGGAGCCAGTTTGAATTGGCTTGTCTGGCTCAGAGTGTTCTGGTGAAAAGTAACTGGGGGGAAAGCCTGTGAACTGACTCTCTTCGTCAGATGACTGAAACAACTCTGTCAGGAGTGGTAAATGCAGGCATGCCCTGGCCTTATATAGACCAATGGCTGCCTGTGTGGCATGCAGTGACAGACAGCCAATCGGCTGCCTGCCACAACAAACATGGAGAGGGGCATCCCTGCTGTTATTCGAGGGCCCTAGGCATCATGGGGGAGGTCCCTAGACATTGTGGGAGGGTCGAATTCGGGGCTTCGAATTCAGCAAAATTCGGGTCCGGTCCACCCGCATTTGAACGGTCATATTCGGGTCGAACATTAGAAAGGTCGGAATTCAAACAACAACACTATAAATTAGTATATCATCCAGATACACCACAACAAACCTGCCCACCAGATGATGAAAGATGTCATTAATGAAATGTTGAAAAACCGCAGGAGCATTGGTTAACCCAAACGGCATGACCATATTCTCAAAATGACCCTCAGGGGTATTAAAGGCCGTCTTCCATTCATTCCCCTCTCTGATCCTTACCAGATTATACGCCCCTCTCAAATCCAATTTAGAGAACACACTGGCGCCGACAATCTGATTGAAAAAATCTGGGATTAAAGGAAGGGGGTAAGGGTCACGGACAGTAATACGGTTAAGCTCATGGAAGTCCAAACATGGCCTCAGAGTTCCGTCCTTTTTCCTAACAAAGAAAAACCCGGCAGCTACTGGAGATTTGGATGGTCTAATATAACCTTTAACCAAACTCTCGGTGATTAATTCTCGCATGTCCACTCTTTTGGGTTCGGAAAGAATATACAACCGAGACTTGGGCAGTTTAGCTCCGGGAATAAGGTTGATGGGACAATCATACTCCCGATGTGGAGGTAACCCCTGGTCTCCACTTTCAGAGAATACATCAGAAAACTCAGAAATAAACGAAGGTACAACCTTAGTGGTTACATCAGAAAGCGATTTGTTAAGACAGTTCTCTATGCAATAATCACTCCAATCAAGAATCTGTCTCGCTTGCCAATCGATGGTAGGATTATGTTTGTTTAACCATGGTAAACCTAGTGCCAACGGAGCAGGCAGACCCTCCAGCACAAAGCACGAGATTGATTCTTGATGAAAATCACCCACCTTTAAACGCATGTCCTGCACTATTTGTGACAAACATTTCTGCGTGAGTGGAGCGGAATCAATTGCAAACACAGAGATATTTTTGTCTAGTGCACTAGTTGTTAACCCATGCATACGGACGAACTGACCATTAATTAAGTTAACCCCTGCCCCACTGTCAATAAACACTTCAATTCCCACAGTTTTGGAGTCTAGCACCACCTCAGCAGACAGGAGAAATCCAGTACTACCGGTAAATGACAATAGTAAATTCTCTGATTCCCCACACAGACCACCAAGTGAGAGATGAGGGTTAAACACACATTTTTTTTGTTTTCACCTTGGCGCTGAACATAAAGACAGATGTTGACAAAATGTCCCCGTTTTCCACAGAAAAAAGAGAGTCCCTTCTTATGCCCAAAGTTCTTATTCCCAGGTCCAGAGGTAGCTCCCCCCAACTGCATAGGTTCGTCACTGGACATGAACTCAAGCGTCTCTCCACCCAACGTGTCAGAGGAGACCACCATCTTATATGATTGTACGTCCTGGGATTGAGGAACCTTAGATCTCTCCCTCAGGCGTCTATCCATACGTACAGCAAGGGACATAGCCGCCTCCAATGACCCAGGATTTTCGTGAAACGCCAATGCGTCCTTCAGCTTCTCAGATAGCCCATGACAGAATTGGCTACGGAGAGCAGGATCATTCCACTCAGTATCCGTAGCCCACCTACTAAATTCAGAGCAATAGGTCTCTGCAGAACCCTTTCCCTGCTGCAAGCCACGCAACTTGGTCTCGGCCACGGAGACCCGATCTGAGTCATCATAGATAAGACCTAGTGCCCTGAAAAATTCATCTACCGACCGGAGGGACTGAGATCCGGCCCAAGACTGAGTGTCGCCTTTAAGCAATGAGATGATAATACCCACTTTTTGACTCTCATCCCTAGAAGAGTGTGGATGTAGTTTAAAGTATAGTTTGCACGACTCCCTGAACCAAATAAAATTGTCGCTTCCCCCAGAAAATCTGTTGGCGCCACCTTGGGTTCAGGGCAGGCCTGATTCCTGCTGTCAGAACCAGTTGCCTGTGGTCTCTGTATGTGTGAGATGGTCGTGCGGAGGTCAGCTACCTCCAAAGACAGCCCCTGCAGTTGTGCGACCAGTGTAGAGATTGTATCCATAGCTGCACTGACACAAACATAAATAGCGGTTTGGGCGGTTGATAATGTCACGGATAACAGGGAGGGGAGGGAAACAGAAAGGTAAATACAAGGGACTAGGGAAAAGGGAATGGTCACCCCTTAGAGACACCCTAACCTAGCCCTAACTCCTGACAGTATGAATATCCCCTGATAGTGGAAATACTTATACACGGGAACCTAGGCCCTAGTAGCCTTGCATAGCCCTAGTAGTGACTGGGCTTAAGACTACTGGTTCCTTCCCTGATGAAAGAACCAGTGTCTCCCTGAGACCTAGTAACAACCAAAGAACAACAAAACACCAAAAGTAGTTCAACTTATCTTATTAGCAAATAGAGAAGCAGGAACTCTGGAGAGGACAACACACCAGCTCTTCACATCCCAGAAGAGAATATCAACCGCATAGCATGAAGTGTGAGGCCAGACTAAATGGAGGAGCAGTAATGACCATCAGCTGCAGCTGATACAAGGGGTGTGGTCATTACAAACAACAACACAGAAACAAGTAAAAACAAAGAGACAGTCAAATAACCTCACGTGCAGCTTGTCTCACAAATCTTCTAACTTCAGTCATGGAAGGGACCGTGACAAGAAGACATGCAAATATTCCATTCATATGCTCCACAAACAGGATCCGTTTTTTGTGGGTTACTGTTCTGATGGATCAGAGAAAGAGCAAAGTAATCAGTGACGTCAACACAAACATACTGCTGACACCCTCTCCACTCTGTCGGGGGGGCTCTACTTGTATAAGCGGTTAATAGAACAGGTTCTGTAGACATCTATGTGGAATCAGCTGACGAGGGTGTAAAAGGAAAAGTAAAAGCTTCTTCTTGAAGCTAACATGGACCTGTAAGGCTGAGTTCATACTTGAGATATTTGGTCAGTTTTGGCCCCATGACTGACCAAATAAGTAAAGTGTGCAGTGATTCTAATAGCGACGCCTGTCATCTGCATGTCATACTGACTCACAGTATTATTTTACTACCACAGCAGACTCCCTATGTGTGTTACTGCAAGGCACAGTGTTCTACACCACTATCAAGGCTCTCTGCAGGCTGGAAATAGACGTTTTTTAACGCGATTCGCCGCAAATAAATTCGGATCAAAGCGAATCTTTTTGAAAAATTCAGCGAACTGGCCGATTTGAATTTTTGAGAAATTCGCTCATCTCTAGTGATTTTCTTCAGGGGGGGAACTGCATGAAGAAACCTATTTTATACAATAAATGAACTCACAAACTCCTTGTATCTAATTCAAATAACTTGCAAGCCTGTTGCTTTGATATACAGTTATCAGTACCCCAATTGGCTGGATATTAGGTCAGTTTTACCCCTGATGACCAGCCAATGGGAACTGCTATAAGGAATAGCAATGGGCTACATTTACATTAGTTATAAACGGCATACAAACCTTTAGTTACTGTATGCACACAGTGAGAAGCACCTGGCGGAATAGGCAAAGACTGAATATTTCCTTTTGTTAGGCCCTTGAACAAAGGTGTGTTTGAGCAACATTAGTAGTTATTAGGCTCCTTAAATTTTGTAGATGTTTTGAATGACTTTGAATAATATCACATTTACTATAATAATACCTAAATTAAGTTTACATTTAAATAAGACCTCTCCTTGCTCTTCTGGTCCCCTATCAAGCCCAGTCATGCGACTTATCAAACTCGGCTTGTCATCCAATCATGGAATAAGCAAAGAAAACGCCTTAGGACACTGCAAACTCTACATTGTAGTTTGCATTTTATCAATGTGCTGCTGCCATTTTTCATTATAGAGCGAGACATAATATCAATACAGTACATGCATCCAAATAAATGTAATCAATGACATAAATAAATGGGTTTTAACCTGTAAATCTTGTATTTAGTTGAGTAGCCCTGCCGATGTCTTTCCACAAAGGACAAGTAACTCCGGGAATGATGAAATGGTCCTCGATCAGAGATAATCCAGTCAAACTCTTTGGAGACATGTTCCTGGGATTGAAATGATTTCTGAACTGTGATCTGCTCCCAAATAAACAGGAAGAAGAGCAACTTGAATAGACGCCAGCTCATGCTTCTCCCCTCTCATTATTGCTCCATTTTTTGGAGTCCTGTGTGAAGACAACAGAGGTAACAATTGTTAAAGATAATAATTTATTGATGTTCAGAAAGAGAATCATCAGAAGCACAATTGTGCACTAGCAATGTATTTACAGTTGAACCAAACCAAGAGAGTTTATATGCTGATGTTTTATTTCTGATTGTTTTATTTAAAGATTTGATTTTTATGACAAAGGATTCCTAGAACACAATGGGATCACTAAAAAAAAAAAAGAAGAAGAAGTTTCCTTTCAGATGTAGTTACTTCTCATTGAAACATAATGTTGAGCTGTCGACCAGACATGTAAGTTCTAACACTATATTGGTTCCTAATAATTTAGCTATCACGCCGCATGTCATATCTACCTCTAAAGGACCCTATTAAAGGTGAAATGCATTGGGAACCCCCTATGCGACTGCGATTATTTACTTATTTTCTGGGACAGTCTGCTGCGAATGTGGGAACATTATCTTACCGGTTAACATTTTTCTATAGTAATGAGTGTATAGTGCCTATTATCAGGCCAAAATTATGCTTTACATGTAATACTTGTTGTTACCCCTATATTTATGTATACATTTAGTTCACTCTGTGAACCTGTATTTTGACAAAATATATTGTTTTTATGTCTAAAAGCCCTCTTTATTTCTGTTGGTCCATTTTTCATGCAGATAGCACTAACTTGAAACTGGGTCAATCAAATGCTTTATTGCAATAAAGCATTTAACTGACCCAGTTTCAAGTTAGTGCAACTGGCATAATAAGTTGCCACTTCTCCACTAACCATCTATGTAGAGGGACACATGACAGTAGAAACTTCTAAATTTACCACTAATACAAGATGGCACTTCTCCCCTGACCACCTAAAAAAGGAGGGTCCATCTTTACTGACAACCTGATGTAAAGTGCCTTTCTATACTGACTACCAATGTAAGGGAACCCTTATCCACTGACCAAAAATGTAAGGGTTCACTACACAACTGACCTCCAATGTAAGGGTGCATATTTGCACTGACCACCAATGTAAGGTAGCACTTCTCTACTGACCACAAAAGTAAGGGGCAACTTCTCTATTAACGCCCAATGTAAGTGGGCATTTCTTCATTGGTCACTCCATTTTTAGACACAGGATTGTCTTCAAACATTTTCACTTTTGTCCATCCCAATTACACAGTGAATTGATGGAGCTAGTAGCTTACTAAAGATAGGATACCTTTCAGCTCACAGGCAGTAACAAGGACACGCTTAGATCAAAAGATATTTTCTTGGTAAAGAAGAACTTCTCTTATCTACATGTTTTATCTGATGTATTTAATCATCCAGACCAGGTGCTAAGGCAGCATTGGTGAGTCAGTGACCCTGGAGGCATGATCCATGAGGAGCCATGAGGCATGAGACCAAGGTGGTTAACACTGTAATCTCACGCCATATTAAACTCCAATAAAATGCAATGTAAAAGGTTGTCTTTTTTGGTTTTGTTTCTGATCACTGTGGTGAGAAAGTAACTAAGGCGTTGAAAAAAGTGTTGGCAATTTTTAAGGAATTATTCCTATATCACTGTACTCATTGAAAGCTATTTTTATAATTGGTCTGGATGATAAATACATCAGCTAAAACTTGTAGATAAGAGAGGTTGATTGTTGGAAAAAAGAAATTTGACACAGATGATACCTTATGTCCTTCTGAAGAAGCCTTTGGGTGAAATACGTCAAGGACCAAAGATTGAAATATGCATAAACATTGATGTAAAATGACTCATATATGATGTAGATTGAAATCATTGATATGTTTGCATAGAAGCTTTACAGTTAGGTCTTTAAATATTTGGACAGAGACAACTTTTTTCTAATTTTGGTTCTGTACATTACCACAATTAATTTTAAATGACACAACTCAGATGCAGTTGAACTGCAGACTTTCAGCTTTAATTCAGTGGGTTGAACAAAAATATTGCATAAAAATGTGAGGTACTAAAGCCTTTTTTTTTTTTTTTACACAATCACTTCATTTTAGGGGCTCAAAAGTAATTGGACAATTGACTCAAAGGCCATGTCATTATCAATTAAGATGATAAAAGGCCTGGAGTTGATTTGAGGAAGCGGGGGTGCTTGTAAGTGGAAGATTTTGCTGTGAACAGACAACATGCGGTCAAAGGAGCTCTCCATGCAGGTGAAACAAGCCATCCTTAACGCCCCTAGCGTTCTAATTGTCAGTTTTTTAATGCAAAAAGTGATCCTATTTGTTTTGCATATAAATTTTTGTTAATATTGTGGGCCTGTAATTCTTAGGATTAACTCCTGGGTATGATAATTATATTTATTTATTATATTATAATCATAAATTATATTATAATAAATAATGATAAATCATAATTATAAAAAACAATGAAATAATAGACCACAACAATGTAATTTATTTTTTTTTAAAAAAACATTTTATCAAAAATTTCTTACTGAAAGTTTCCAAACAAGGGTGCAATATTATTGATAAATAATAATATAAATTAAATGCAGACTTTGAAAAAAAAAAAATAAATAAACATTTTTAGTAGACATCTTGGGTGTGGTAGATTTTGAAGCAGGGTGCTGCACAAAGTCCAACATCACAGTAGAACCTGGTTTCTTTGCGTTTCTTCCTTCCTCTGTCATCGGTCTTTGAGCAGCAAACCACGCACATCCTTGTAGGTGCTGCCTTTATCTGGATTGGTGGGATGTATTCAATGAAGTGATGACCGGTCAGGCATTCTGGTTCGACATCGGTGGAAGAACGACGTCCAGGTCTTTTCATAGCCACTGATGGTGTTTGGTGGTTCTTGACTATGGATTCGGATGGATGGAACTTGCACAATGAAGTGTGAATGATTCACAGGCCTCTGACTATTTTTTCTGTATAGAATGTAGGCATTCCATAGGCACTGCTCAACTAGATGCCTGAAAATCTTCTTGTAGTACTTCCTTTGCTGTTTCCTCATCACTGGGTAGAATGTCATGGCTTGGTCAGCTCTGTCGACACCTCTCATGGTGTTGTTATAGTCAATCACCACCTGTGGCTTCATCACTTCTTTCATGGCAGGTTGCGCCGATTAGCCCTAACGGTTCCATAGGCATCTGTTCTGTGTTGCAGAAGGAATTCATAAAGCTCAGGAGAGGTGTAGAAATTGTCAGTTGTGACACAATAGCCCTGATCTAGCAATGGCTCAATGAGGGATAGCACTGAAGATGTGGCCAATCCATAATGGCTGTATCTGGGGATGAACTGTGTCCCTTTTCCCGTGTACAGTACTGTATTCCAGATGTAGCCAGATGAGGATTCGCACAGCATATGTTTTCACGCCAAATCGTACTCTATTTGACGCAATGTACTGCACCAAGCTGAGCCTCCCCTTGTAAGCCATTAGACTTTCGTCAATGCTGACATCTCTTTTTGGCACATAGGTTTGCCAGAATCATGTAGAATCATCTGAGACACTTCCCAAATTTTCTTCAGTTTTGGTGCAGGATGGGTAGTCTCATCAAATTCTTCATTGTTTGCGTGCGGGTACTTCATTAAGAGGGAAAAGCGGTATTCTGGCATGACTGTGCCAAAGAATGTAGTGGCAATCATTTTATTCTTGGACCAGTACCACTTCTGCACGGGTTTGCCCACAACTCCTGCAGGATCACCAAGCCCAAAAACAGCCAAATGTCATCCTTGATCACAGGTTCCCATTTTCTGCTTCCTGCAAACCTCAGGTGTGGAGCACCTTGTTGATGTCCAGCGTATCTGCATAAAACAAAATAAAAGGGTATTTTAGGATATGTTCTTTTATAGTGTGGTAAAGGTTGCAAGTAATATGTAGGTCAGCAAACACAGAGCAGCATACATGTTGGCATAAAAAAAAATTAAAAGTTAGCAAACACAGAGCAGCATACATGTTTGCATAAAAAAAAAAAAGTTAGCAAAAAATTAGTTAGCAAACATATAGCAGCACACATGTTTGCATATTAAAAAAAATGAGCAAAAAATTTCAAAAAGTTAGCAAACACAAGAGTGGTTTACCTGTTTGTCTCCGCAACAATTTTTTGTGATAACTTTATCAGTCAAAAACAACTTCAGGTATGCCAGGGGGTCGTTGCATTCAGCCTCAATTTTCATCCCAGGTGCGCCAATGAATGGAAATCTTGGAGGTGCTGCCTGCATCAAGGTCAATAGAGCACCATGTGCTCACAGCACTGACCTCAGGTCCAGAATAGTCGCTCAGTTCGCTTTCTGATGACAAATTTCCTGGTGAATCACTATAACTCGATTCCACAAGGGACTCCAAATCGATATCGTTGCTTTCAAATTCCTCCAAAACAGCGCTTGCGTCGGCAAGATGCCTTTTGGATGCCATGTGGTCTCCAGCAATCTCTGAACTGGGGTGTTCAGAGACATAGGGCCTGATTTATTAAAGCTCTCCAAGGCTGGAGAGAATACACTTTCATCTTCAATGTCATTTGCTATTTGCTAGCAAATGCTTGGAATCCTGGACCAGATCCATTCCAGGTTTGTTGGATCACCCAGCTTCACTGGTGAAAGTGTATTCTCTCCAGCCTTGGAGAGCTTTAATAAATCAGGGCCTCTGTCTACTCAAATCCAGCTAAATGCAGTCACATTGATTGGGAGGCGTTTCATAATACAGATGAACAATGACCCAAAGCAACCCAGGAGTTTATTAAAGCAAAGAAGTGGAATATTCTTGAATTACCAAGTCAGTCACCTGATCTGAACCCAATTGAGCATACATTTCACTTGTTGAAGACTAAACTTGGGACAGAAAGGCCCACAAACAAACAGCAACTGAAAGCCACTGCAGTAAAGGCCTGGCAGAGCATTTAAAAGGAAACCCAGCGTCTGGTGAAGTTCATGAGTTCAAGACTACAGGCTGTCATTGCCAGCAAAGGGTTTTCAACTTATTACAAATATTACAAATTACAGGGTATTACAAATGAACATTTTATTTTCAGCTTTTTAATTTGTCCAATTACTTTTAAGCCCCTGAAATGAAGTGATTGTGTTGAAAAAAGGCTTTAGTTCCTAACATTTTTATGCAATCGCTTTGTTCAACCCACTGAACTAAAGCTGAAAGTCTTCAGATCTGAATTGTTTCATTAAAAATGTATTGTGGTAATGTGCAGAACCAAAATTAGAAAAAAGTTGTCTGTCAAAATATTTATGGACCTAACTGTATGTATGATTGTTTTTAGGATATGTGACACAATAAATCAGATGAAGTTTGTTTTAATCTGTGTATTTATTATTGGTAAGGCACCTAAAAAAATCCCCATAAAACAAAAAATTGTATTCAAATTTGTAATTAAGGGATGTGGTGCTGTGAAAATTATTCTCCCCTCAAGCCATTTATTTGGATTATCTTTATAAATGATCTAGTTTGGGATTAAAAGTACCATTTCTGTGTTTGCAGAATACACCAAACTATGTAATGGAATTAGGTCTGTACATGATGTCTGTAATCTACAAGCAGACCTGAATCTATTATGCGATTGGGCAGCCCAGTGGTAATGACTAGTGTTGTTGTTCGAATTCGGGTCGTCCTTATGTTCGACCCGAATATGGCTGTTCGAATTCGGGTCGACCCGACCCAAATTTTGCTGCATTCGACTACCTGAATTCGGCCCTCCCACAATGCACTCAAACAACTGGGCAGGGTGGGCAACTCCCCCATGCCCTCCAATTACAGCAGGGATGCCCCCTCCATCTTTGTTGTGGCAGACAGCCGATTGGCTGTCTGTCACTGCATGCCGCGGCGAGTTATAGTTTGGTCTGAAGATCTGGATCGAGAAATTACGTTCAACGTCGCTGCAGAAAATGTGAGTTCCCAGTCACGGATTTTGTTTTTTACAGATGAATATAACGACCTTTATATTCAGCTGTCACCAACTCCAATCTTGTTTGCAGAAAATATAGGGTAGATAGATAGAAAGATCTGCTGGCTGGTTCCCTCCATTGTCATCCATTACTTCATCCTAATCAGTTAGGTGCTGAATTATTTACATTATGCCCTGCAAAGCTAAATATTAGTTAAGCTGCGTACACACGTCAAATTTTTCTTGCCTGATAATCGGCATCGGTCAGATATCGGGCGAGAATCTGGCGTGTGTACAGCCCAGGTCGTTCATCATCCGTGGATCCGTCCTGGCGGATCCACGGACGATGAACGATGAGTGATCATAATGCAAGGGAAGGGGGTAAGCGGGCAGCAGGGTGCCGCTCTGTCGCTCTCCCCCTCCCCTCTCCATAGAGCAGAACGCTGCTGTATGTACAGCACTCGTTCATGCATCTTGCGGTTCTTATCGTTGGAAAGGATCGTGAAAGATCCTTTCCAAAAGAGTCTACCTTGTCGTGGTGGGCAGGCTTATAATCATTTGTCAGGAAATGTGTCACAGAATGGGAGACGCAATCATTTCCCGCCTGTGACTTTGTGACTGTGTAATTTTTGGCCAGATGATTAAACCAAAGGACTCTTGATCATGGCTGACACAAAATAGAATTTGTTAAAATGTTAAACATCCAACAATAGGCTTGTCAATATAACATTAAAGTAAAAAATCACATAAATGAATTCTTGTTTACTATGTTTTTTATTTTATTTTTTTTAATTTGCTATTCTACAATCAAATATAAATGACACAGATTACTGATACTTTGTATTTATTAAACCCCCCCACCATTCTAATTCTGTCCATATTTCCACACAAAAAGGGTTTTTTGCACGGAAATTCTTATGTATAACTCACCATAATATTTTCAATATTTAATAACTGTAATAAACTTTAAATAAAAAAAAAAAAAAAAATCACACAAATCTGTTTAAAAAACAAGTTACACCTGTAATATAACTGTACAGTAGCATGTATAATATTTATATAGTTTTATAATAGTCAGTGTAACGCTCAGGTGGTTAAAGGCACCTCCTACTACAGGAAGTTGCCTGAGCAATCTCAAGGTTTAACCGTGTGTAACTCCTAGTGCAAAGGTGTTTACTCTGTTTGCTTTACTGTGTACCGGACCTGGTTTACTTACCCTTGGACTTAGCCTGTTTGCTGCCTGGCCCTGACCTCGGATTACGTTTTTGGACCTTTGCCTGATTGCCGCCTGACCCTGACCTCGGATCTGGTTTCTGGACTTTGTCTGATTGCCATCATCACCCTTTTGGCCACGCAAGCCCCTCAGTGCTTGCATCAAGTACCCTGACCCTTCTGGTCAGCTGCCACTGACCTGGGGGTTGCTCTGGAGTGGCACCTGGCAGCTACCCTGCGGCCCAAGCCTAGCCTCACCATCAGAGGCTCTAGTGAAGACCAGGTAGCGGCTTAGTTATGCCCCTCCGGAGCATACCCAGTCAGTGGCACAGTGGGTCCACACCCGCGTGCATAACAACCATGACTGACTACCGCTGCTTGGTGTCATTGGCAATTGCTGTACGACTGGCAGCTTGCTTCTACTGAAAAAAAAAAAAAAAAACTGCATAGTTTGGTTTAGAGTCCCTCTGCCGCCCATGCCGACCTGTACCGCGGCTTAAATCAGTTGTTTGGCTCCCATGGCTGGTGAAACTGCCATGGGGATCCCTGCTGCTGGCAGCTGGAAAGGCTGAGCACAAGTCCCTTACAAGCACTTCTTGGTAGTGCTTCATTTTAGTTCCCCTGTATTGGGGCAAGATGAGTTGTTGTATCTCAGGCTTGTAACGTAGATCCAGTAATGTAGCAATCCAGTAGTCGTCAGTCTTAGTTTTAATGTGTTCAATGTGTGTATCTTTGGCTTTGCAATCTTGCATGAAGCCTGTCATGTGGCTTAAACTACCCACACCTGAGGTAATTCTGTACCCAGACTCCTGTGGGTTGAACAGCAGCACAGGGTCATCCTCCTCCTCCTCCGCCTGGTCTTGCCATCCACAGAACATGCCGCCTTGTGTTTGGGTGGATTGATGTCATGTACCCTCAATATCCACCTCTGCCCCTTCCTCCCCTTCTCCTATGCCTGCAATGTCCACCTCATCCTCTTCCAGGATTTGTGGTGCACCATGTCTAGTAGGCACGCATGTCTGAGATGATGTTTGAAACGTCTCTTGATGCGGCGTCCGCTCTGTGTCGTGTCCGAGATCCACCATCATCTGTTCCAGCAGGCATATGATGGGGATGGTGTCACTGACACAGGCCTGATCTCGGTTGATCATCCTGGTGGCCTCTTCAAAAGGTGATAATACAGTGCACAAGTCCTCAATTTGCAGCCACTCCACAGGGCTGACGAAAGGTAGTGTAGGTATACGTCTCAAACGAACAGACTCTGCCACGTAATCCACCACAGCTTTCTGTTGATCAGCCAACCGCTGCAGCATGTAAAAGGTGGAATTCCAAAGTGTGGCCACATCACAAATTGACCGGGTGGTGGCTTTTTAAATGGGTGCTCATGCAACTTGTTCCAAGTTTGTTTTGGTTTTTGCCTCGTTTCAAGTGTTGAGCACACAGTTTGCAGATCACCAGTGTTATCATCATCACTATGGACATTAAAAAATGCCCACACGGGCAAACATCCAACTGGGCCGAAAGGTGCTCTGGAGCTGGTGGTCGTGGTGGTGGTCCGCGGTTGTTCAGGCATAGCTGTGGTGACAGGCAGCTTCCGACAATGGAAAACTATGACTTGCCTCACTGGTACGTGAAGAATGCAGTTGGATGTTCGCCAGTGTGGGCATCAATACAGTACAAGGAAGCAGCAGCCTTTTGGAGCCAGTTTGATAAACCAACCTGGACCACCTGTTTATTCGGCTCACTGAGGTGCTGAGCCACAAATGTCTGGTGACATGAAAAACGTCCATGTCTGTTGGATTCAAAGCTGGTGACGTTCTAGAGTACCACATTCCTAATGTGCCCTGGGACATCATAGAAGGGAACTTGGACAGGGCCACACTGGCAGATTTCCACCCACTGTATGTGATTGACATGCACTTCCACTTACGGTTCAACC